>NC_041367.1:7650144-7807644 GCF_900634415.1 Cottoperca gobio
AGCATTGGGTCAGACGTTTCTCTTTCTGAAAGGACTTTTTTGAACTGAGCCCCCTCAAAATGTCTGTGCATGCCACTGCTTTAACCCTAAATTAAGCCAGTCTAGTTTACCAGCAAAGATAATCCACTTGCCACAGGCTATTGAGACTATTACTATTGGGTGTTTGCTCTCAGTCAGGTCAAAGACAGATAGTTTTAACGGGAAGGGGAAGGTCAGAGGTTAAAAAGCGTAAAAGACCGCAGATGAGCAGCGGGGGCATTACTGTGGCACCTGTGCTTTAAAGTCTCACTACAGTAAAAACCAGTTTACGTAGAAATATGGAGCGATCAAATAAAACCACTAATTAGGTATAAATCACAGCACCACTAAGCAAATGTCTGTTTGTCATTTAGCTTTGGCAGGAAAACAAACCGGACTACTTTAATCTGCAACTGTACGTCAGTCAGACAGACAACCTGCAGGTAGGCGTGACACACACACACACACATACACACACACACACACACACACACACACACACACACACACACACACACACACATACACACACACATACACACACACTCTATATTTTTATGTTCATCCTTTCATTTCATTCATCTCTTCATTGATATATTGTTCGTCAGTCTTTTACAGCCTAACCCACTAGAGGGCAGTATGTGACAGCGAGAGAAGCTAAAGCACATTAATGTCTAAAGTCCCTCTCTAGAGTTTACAGTCTGTCTGTTGCTGTCTGTTCTCTCTCTGAACTACACAGTATTCATTGTGTCATATTGTTTCAGTGAGATCTCTTCTATAGTAATGCACTTGTTTTTAAACTCAAACACACACTCTTCACCTTTTCTCGCTGTGGCAAACAGCTGTTAGAGACCATGTTGGGTTCAATGTTGACAGAAATGCTTACTCGTCTCTGTTTAGGTGTAGAAGATGTTTTCTTGTCCAAAAGCACTTAAAAAAAGAGACGGTTCGAATCCCACCTTACCCAAACAAACTTCCCATATTTAATTCTGAATATTTTTGTTACAGCATGTGTGCATAATACAAAACAATTACATTTATAATCTTCAAACGTTTTAAGAGAAGTTTAATCACAGATTTTGGACGTTGGATGTGTAACTAATTAATCTTCTAGGATGATAATATAAGAACTTATGATTGAAAGGTTAGACATTAATGCTACTTTTATTTACTGGTTATGGTAATAGTTGCATTGAACTTAATATCATTATAATAATAATAATAATAATAATAATAATAATAATAATAATAATAATAAAGATAATTATAGTTTATTTTTATAGCAGTTATACT
Organism: Cottoperca gobio; assembly: GCF_900634415.1. Classification (NCBI taxonomy): domain Eukaryota; kingdom Metazoa; phylum Chordata; class Actinopteri; order Perciformes; family Bovichtidae; genus Cottoperca; species Cottoperca gobio. The sequence goes on from NC_041367.1 coordinate 7,651,456, forward strand.
TTAAACATCCTTTAAATAATTATGCATATAAGATATACTAATTTCCAAATAATATGCCAGTTTTAAAGACAGTCACAGTGATGCTTACAAGATATTTTATTGAAAAATAGCTGAATTCTGAATAATGAAAACACAAAAATCAAAGCAAATGAACAGTAAAGAACTATACTGTATACATATACAGTACGCATAAACATAATTACAATATTAATGCTGATTATCAGATGTTATGATTGTTGCTGTAAACTGAATAACTTTAGTTTTTTGGTTGATTGAAAAATAAATGAAAACAATTGTTATTCTACAATTAGAAATATCAATATCATTGAGGAGGCATGACCATCAGCCCTGCTCTCCCAGATATGCCTCCAGGTGTCTTCGGCCCTGGCTCTCCAGCCGACAGTATTGTCAGCCTCTGGCAGGCCTTCTGGAGAATAGATACTCCCTCAAGTCTTCAATATCCTGGAAGCTACTGGCATAGTCCCGAAATGACAGCAGGCTGTCTTTGCTTGTTTCTTGGGGGTTGAAGGTCCCACCTTTCTCCTCCTCTTCTACCTTCTTCATCAGGTAGATGGTATAGCGGACATGGTTTTCTAAGAGCTACCTGAACAGTTTCCCCTTGTACCTACCAAACTGCAGCACATACTCACCTATCACCTCCTGTCGGTCCGACACATCCCCTTCCCCGCTGAAGGACCACTGTGGGAGCAGTAGTCCTCACAAGTTCATGTCTCTGAGAGGGAGACTTGTCCTGAAGCGAAGGATTGTTTTTAATCCTCATGGCATCAGCATTTGATATTACAGATAGATTTATTATTGTATTGCTATATCTACATGATTGATTTGAATTTGTTTTATTGAGCTGATTTAAAAAAAAGAGGGACAAACATCTTAAAGCCACTCGTTCATAAAGTACGTATACTAGTTGATTGAACAAAATAGTATAAAACAGGTAATATCCATACCAATAACAAATGAATATACAGTAGTAAGCAGTACTAACGTTAGTGAAACAGGGTGAAACAGCGCACCCAAAATCCAGCTTGTGGCCAGATATATATTACATCCGTAGTGATAAGAACTACCGTAGAGAATGAATGGTAAAAGTTAAGGGAATTAAGCTCTACTACTCAATTCCCCGACGGGGAGAGCTACACTTTTGTTAAGCATGTTGCAACCTGACCAGTTTAACAGGAAGCCGTAAAACGTGTCATGAATCAGAGGCCTGTCAAAGATAGCAGAAGCGCTGCGAGTGAACGATGTGAAGTACTCCTAGTAGTGTTTCGTCTATGTTTATGTTTCATGCTCGGGATTTGGAAGGGTTCCAGCTCTTCACTGCACATACATCCAGCTTTATTGATCTTATTCTGTAAGACAAGCTCTGGTAAAGTCAGGACATCAGATAACACTGTTGGGTGCTGCCTTACAGCTCTACAGAAAGATCCTGACCCGTATCAGAGTTAACTGGCTGACCACAAAAAGACTGACATTACACTTTGCCCGCCCCTGGTCTCACACCCAGGTCTTTTGGAAATGGCTTGAGATAAAGTGAGTCTATTGGGTTGTCAGTCTCTAACACTCACATAGCTACAATTTAAACGGTGACAAGGTTCAATATATCAATATCTTACTTGGCTGATACACAAACAACCCACAAAGCTCATTTCCACTTAATCCCACCTCGGCAGGCCCTGAAACTGCTTGGCTTTGTTGATAACTGCCCACAGCTGTTTGCACTACAGATAACATTTGTTGGCCCCTTAAACTAGAGAGCACAGGCTGCTACAGTTAGTAGGTTAGCAGGGGAAATCAAGAGAAGTGGAGGAAAAGGAGGCAGGAGAAGATGGTGCTGTTTCCTCTGGCCAAAAACACATCAATTATTGCAGGTTTGATAAGAACTGAGATGTTTTTTGCTATCTTCCTCATTTTCCAGAGCTTGTCTGAGGAGAAGTACCGCCCACTCACCTCGAGGCTGCTGGTTGGTCGACCCAGGTGGAAGTTACTGTTTGATGATATTGCGAAAACCAATATGCAGTGAGTAGAGTGGGAATATCCAGGTGTAGAGGAACACTCCAGTGTTACGGCATCTATGAACTCTCTCTCTCCTCTCTCTCTCTCCTCTCTCTCTCTCTCTCTCTCTCTCTCTCTCTCTCTCTGTGGTTTCAGAAAGCGCATCGGGGTTTTCTGCTGTGGACCAAAGGGCATCTCCAGGACTCTCCACAGACTGTGTAACTCAACCCGATCGTCTGGAACAACCTTTGAATTCAACAAGGAGTCCTTTAGCTGATCGAACATCAAAGCTGCTTCTACACTTCAACCTCACTGAAAGAAAAACAGCAACTTTGCCGCTTGACATAAATGAAACTGGCCAAAAGAACGTGAATATTCACAGACTAAATTATTATTTCATATGCATCCCATGACGCCTGATCCTCTCTACAGACCAGCCCGACCCCCGACTGACGACGGCTCTTAAAGTTTCAGCTTCAGCATCTGATCAAGCCCACTGCTCGGATTCTCCACTCATGATGCTCTGACTTACAAAAGATTCTGTTGTGTTTCATATTTTCCCTAACACATCCCTCTGTGGAGTAAATTAGTTTTTCTCATGCAGGAGTCTAATGCGAGAAAGAGAAAGGTCTGACACACCCTTGCAGTTCCACATCCACAAACACTACAAGATAATGATACGAAAACAAAGAGGGGATTCATCTTTCAGTGCACCAGGGGCTGAAACACACTTTTAAAACCTTGTTTTATCCAAACATTTAAGAAACAGTTGACTTAAATAACCAGAGAGGAGGAACCACATGGGCAAATCAATTGTGGTAACCAAGAACGAGTTAAGTGTCAAATGACAGCCATTTATCCCTTACTTGACATACCAAAAACTGGCACCCAACAAGCTACACAGCGACCAAAAAGTGTCAGTATGACACATTAATGGAAGCAGGATTTGTAGACAACCTTAAAGGAAATGTCACTTTAGAGTCCCACCTCAGAGAACAAACACTTCCTGTCTGAGCTGCTAACTAAGTATTTGATCTGCTGTGAGACTGTCACTCGTCAGAATCTGCAGGGAACGAGTGGAACCAAAACAAACAAACAATTCTTTGTTTTATGTATGTTTATGAGCCACTTGGTTTTTCCTGTAAAGATACAACACTTTTCAATCAGTGCACAAAAGGAGTGGAAGTGGGAAGAGAGAGGGTGCAGGGGCCGGATTAGTTGTCTGCTTGTTTGCTGTTCATGTATGTGTATCAAAAATCTGTCTTTATACAAAGCAAACATACACTATACCTCAAGCCAGTATTCTTAGTTGTTTTTCCCCCCCCCCAATTATTTATATTTTTAAAGTTATGTTATGTTATGTGAAAAACTTCTGCAGGGCTTTGGCAATTTCTCAACAAAGTACGTTTTTTTCTTTTACATATATCCAGAAAGTCAAGCTACTGATACAAAACAATGAGAATACTGGTGGAACTGATCTACTTGTAAGTTTCACACTACATTTGTAGTCGTTTGTTCATGTTCAGCTCAAACTGGAAACACCAGGTTTCTGCAAAGAATCAACATCTTTATATTTCTGATTTTGTGACTGAAACAACCATAATCTGTCAAATTGTAACTATGTACCATTTATTTAGCATTTTAAATTTAAATATATGTAAAATTGTATGTCTTTTTTCAGGATTGTCCTCTTTTTCTTTTAAACAAGGCACAGTCTGAAATAAAGAGATTTTTAATTTATTATATTTTGATTAATTGCACACAGTGAGTGGGGAAATATTTACTATTTCCGATCCTGACACAATTATTGTTATTTTCACAAATATATAATTCATAGTCACAAATATGTACTTAAGAAAGTTTTCTGCCAAACAGCATCAACTGTTTAGTGCAGAAGTAAAAAAGCAAAGAAACATTGGGTGTTATTTGTCAGATTTTAATGCAGCATATACCAACTCATGATTCATCTTTGTTATCATGACACCACATACATTTCTTTGCTTGTTAGAAATCACAGTCACCATAGCACACTGCTGTGGTCCTTTAGCACCAGCGCTAACACACAAGAGAGCGTGTCACGATGATACACTTACAGTATAGTGTATGTTTAAGATGAGGGACATATGTGAATGGTTGTACTTGTATACAAAAGAGGAATCTTGACGTTCATATTACATCTAGAAAGACAGTTTGGTTGTCAGTTAAAATGCATTTTTTTACTGATGAAGAGAAAGGTCATTTGAAAGCTAGGACTTTAATGTTGTTCTGACACTGATTTATTCAGTATGAGGTGGCAAATAATGTGACCTTTACAACCTGAGCAGTCACTTCAGCTACAGTTTAGCAGACCTGGCCTGACTTGATGAAATGACCTAAAATATAACATAATTCCTTTCCTACTAACTTTTTCCTTGAGGCTGTACTCAATTCAGTTTATTTGACTCTCCTTCAAGCAATCTAACATTATTTAAATACAGTATGTGTCTTGTACACAGAATCACAGTTAAATAGAGTACCATACAATGAAATAATAAATTATGTAACAGGATGTTCCGTGTTTCATGTCAGTGAAACAAGGAACAAGGAAGGTATTTGATGTAAATACACAGTAAATGTACTCAAAGGTGTGTGTTTTCACCTGACACAAATACAAGAATATGCATTGTACTAATGAACACTTAATGGCTCTGTTTGTGTGAGGGTGTGTATGCCATCTACTGAATATATAACATATTAGGGACATCTTCCTGGTGTTGGGTCCCTACTCTGTCTCCATGACCATTAACGTCTTTGAGTAGCTATAACTTTGTTTTACTGAGATGTCTGTAAAGACACGTTGCTGACATTTTTCAATACTATTACCACCGTAATGAAATTCACTTCACTTGCATGGTATTGGGGTGCTGAAGTCTCAGCAGTAAATAACTCAAATACAAATACAAAAACAACACACAACTATCTGCTAGATACCATTACAAACTTTAAATAGATTTATTATGGGAGATCAATAACAGATTCATCTTGTTCACTTGCTTCATGAAAATACAGAGTGTCCTGAATAGTTCATTCATATGTGTGTATGTACAGCATCAGTGTGCGTTACAGAGTAGTCTGATATGAAGATGAACCTTCCTCTGAGCTGCTTTGCAGTAATGGCTGTCTCTCTCCGTAACTTGGCGCCCTCTTCTTCTTCGCGTTGCGCTTCCACTTCCTCCTCGCAACAATAAGCAGTGCAGCGACGATTGCAGCGATCAGCGCCCCGAGGATCCCGGCTCCCAGGAGCCACTGCCAGATCTGCTGGGCCTGCTGGAGGTAGGGCGTTAGGTACTCCTGAACAAACCTCTGGCCTGTAGTGGACATACAAAGGATGAGTTTCATAAAGGAAAAGCTGTAGAAACACTTGTTTACTGAACGTTAGTTAGTTGTTTACTGTTGTTCTGTACTGACCAGGGTCCAACAGGTAGGCATACTCAAATCCTAGAGCCTTGTCGGACAGGAAGTAGTCTCCGTTTCTGTAGAGAGGCAGGAAGGGCACCATGTAGTAACCATCATTGTGGCCGATGGGGGCATTGGAACGAGGGTAGGTGGTCCGCAGAGGCTGGTGGGCTCTGAGCCAGCGCTCAAAGATGCTGGAGAAGAGAGGAAGGGAACAGAGAGATAGACGGGAGTGAAGGAAAAAGAGGGAGGAGGGGACGGTTGATTAGATGAATAATATAAAGAAAGAAAAGGAATAGAGAAAGGAGGTATCGAGGAGGTACGAAACAGAAGAAAGTAAGAAAAAGAAGAAAGAAAATAATAATAAATAAAAGGTGGAAATCCTTAAATATCCTCGTAAGAAACTGTTGCTGATTTTTGAAAAATATATATAATTAATAAATTATTCCTTCATTATTTCTCCTCCTTTCCTGCCGTCTCATTATTCTAAAACTTCCTCTGTTTTCCTTGGATTACTTTTTTCTTCTGTTTTTCTCTATTTAAAACTGCCTCCTTTATCTCTTCCCTCTTTCTCTCTTTTTTCATTATTACAAACAAATGTTTTTATTCGCCGCAGCACAAATAAACAATTGACCAGATGAATAAGTGATTTTGTAACCATTGTGTGTCATTCCTAGACATGTTGGTGTGCATCATCGTACCTGTCAATGAAAGCATGGTGCAGCAGGAATATGGGGTCGTTGGCTGAACCCTGCACTGAGGACATGGTGCCGTTCATGAAGACATGCAAGGCGTTGTGCATGGTGCTCTGGCCTGGCACTGCCATACCTGACATTGAACTGGCAAAACCTGCAGGAGGGAAGAAAAGTGAAGACATGTACATGAGAAAAGAGAGAGATATAAGTTTACATGTGGGAGGGAAATGAGTAGAGTGACATTAAGAGTAGAAAAGTCCCACATTTCTACTAAAGATCTCTATTTTGGTGAGGAAAGTCTCTAAACGACATGTGTTTTAAACGCTTTGAAAGTACACGTTGGATGTACTCTCTTCTATTCGTTTAAGTACGCTGTCTCACATCTTTGACATTTTAATATAGCTAAGATAAATGATGTCGAACAGGTGATTTATTGAGCTTAATACTAGCTCAAGGCCCCTGACTGTGGAAGCAGTCGTTTGCAATAGAATTGATCTCGTTGTTAGGAGATGAACTTGGAAAAGGCTTCAAGGTAAGTATGAGTTACAGACTAATTTGGACGAAAACAGATTAGGCTCAAGCAACAAGGTAAAAGAACATTTTCATGAACAGAAAATGTAATTACTCAGATTTAGTAAGAATTATGTTTTGTTTGCATATATTTATTCCGGCTTGAGTTTGTCTCACTATTAATATGGTGTACATAAATGGCCTCGGAGGCTCTGGGTGTTAAAAGAGATATTAAGATAAAAAGAGGAGCTTGATGATGTTCCCATGGTAAACAGTCAGGACACATCGTTTTACCTCCTGGTGGCGTGATTATATGTGATTATGTTTGACTAGGGCAGTATAAAGCTTTGCAAATGTAGTTGTTGGTATGACTGTGTCCATGCATACCTTCTCTGACCTCAGATTTGTGTTGTAAAATACTTGTATATTCAAGTAAGGACAACTTATTAGAGTTATTCTTTTTTTTAAATCTAAATGAAGATCAACCTAGAAGTTTTCCACATGAGTATTTGTGGTTGCTAGTCTTTGAGGCAGACAGACAGGCACATGTTCACCCTTGCATGAACTAAATGAGCCAAAACTCATTCATTTGATTAGACAGATTAGACCAAGATGCACTTCAGCTTCAATGGTTAAGAATGGAAGTGCAGTATTACTAATGTACAGAGTGTGTGTGTGTGTGTGTGTGTGTGTGTGTGTCTAACACTCCTACCCTCTATGACGTTTCTAAAGCTCATATTGGAGAATCGGTCCATGGATCCCGACTCGTACTCGGGGAGGCCGACAGTGAAGTCCACATCAGCTGTTGTGGGGAGTCTCGGCACGCGGTTGGTATCGTGGTTGCCAGGGTTGCGCATCAGTGGACCCTCCCCGGTGGTGTTACACAATGCCTCTCGGCTGTTGTACTCCTCTGGTTGGGTGCAGATCACCTGTGTGCGCACACACGCACACATTTAGTGAGTGAGTGTGGTTAAAGAGCCTATAGACCTTCAGGAAGCTCCACCCATCAATATGAAGTGCAAAATACAAACTACTTCAAGTTTTCTGACAGGTTTCTCTGAATAACTCAGAATAAAGTTGCTGTTTTAGATACTTTTTTTCTGTGAGGTGAAGCCTCTGAAGTAGGTTTTATGTCGACTGGATCACTTGAGGGTGAATTCTTTAAAAAATGTAATGTTTCCAACCAAATCTCTCATTTCTTTGGATTAGGAAGCTAAACCTGCCATTGAACAACAGACCTGCAGAGGGAAATGGAACAAAAACAAGCCTTTGTTTGTTTCTTGGGGAAAGGAATTTTGAGTCTCTTAATAATGGATAATAGCGATTTGCTCATAGCTAAACATGCAGGCACACACACACACACACACACACACACACACACACACACACACAACACACACACACTCTTTCTTTTCTTACCTTCCATGAGGAGAAGACTGAAGCGGGGCTGATGAGGTTAGGATTGAGGGGGCTGCGTCCGCCCATCAGAGCATCGGTGCACACCTCACAGCTCGGGGAATCCCTCCAATCCCAGTATGGGATGGTGAAGTTAAAATCTCCCGTCAGCTTCCTTATCTCATTCTCCCAGTGAAGCAGGTAGACTCGGTGCCACGGCAGAAATGCTGCAGATTCATGGGCGAAGTCGATGTCTCTCCATACGTTCCCTGGCCCTCCCAAGAAGGCGTCCCGGGACACATAGTAGTGCATCCAGACAAACAGGTCATAGGAGTTGATGTCAGAGAACATGGGGTTCTCACCATTTTCACCCATCTCTGCTCTTGTTGCTGTGGAGATCACATAGTCACGGTTGATGGTGTTCTTTGCCAGGTTGAGGTAAGAAATAAACTTCTGTTGCTCAGTAGGTGACATGGTCAGGATGTTCCTGCGCACTGACTCCCTGTACTCAGCACAGTTTGAACCCCAGTAACCAAACCTGCATTCACCACAGTTAAAACCTCCATAGTTTCCAGCACAACGACACGTCCGGTTGAAGAAAGCTAAAGGCCAGCGTTCTCTGTCATCAATCCCCCTGTGTGGGTACTGGGGCCCATGGGGCTCTTCGGAGACCTCCACCTCAGTGCAGAAACCACGGCCTGACATGGCACCGCAGACTGAACCGTCACCATCCCACACCGGACAACACTCTTTGGTCCGTAGTCCCACTGAGTTGGCACATGGGCGAGGGAATTGGCATAAACAAGTCCCAACAAGCTGCAGCAGAACTACAGATACATACAAGTGCCTCATGATGAAATGTCAGAGAAGTTCAAGTCTTAACCGGAGTGGGGATGTAAACTCCTTCTGAAAAGATGGACACAACAGAGCATCAGGACACAACAGAGCATCAGGACACAACAGAGCATCAGGACACAACAGAGCATCAGGACACAACAGAGCATCAGGACACAACAGAGCATCAGGACACAACAGAGCATCAGGACACAACAGAGCATCAGGACACAACAGAGGAGCCTGATGCTCTCACAGACTGCAGCTGACAAGGTAAGAATCAAAAACAGGAACGTTACTTCTAGTTAGTACGCTACAAGCAAAGAAATACAGGATTGCACACTCAACCAAATTTGATCTTGAGATGGCTGGTACCTGCATTTATACAAGCAACCAATTACTGCTTACTTACTTTTTTTAAATTGCAGCTTGCAGGTTTCTGAAACTTGCTTCCCCTCTATGCTACCATCTAACCCTCCACCAAACCTCCTTCCACCTCTCGCTCTGTTACACCCAGCCAACAATCTTCTGTTCTCTCCCTAATCATTGAGCCGTTTTAGGGGCCGTCCTCTGGCGAAGTGTGTGATCTCAATGTGATCTCACGTACTCAGTAAGGCACACACACACACACATACACAACATGTGCACTCACACACTATCACATGCTCAGGATAATATTCCTGATTCCTCTTACATTTTGTCTTGAGACCAGCTGACCTCTACTCCACTATACCTCAGGCAGAAACAAAAATTGTGTATGTGTGTGTGTGTGTGTGTGTGTGTGTGTGTATGTGTGTGTGTGTGTGTGTGCCTGCACGCACGCACGCACGCACACACACCACCCCCTACTCTTGGCAAAGGCTGGCCCGGAATTTATGCATGATCCAGTGCAGTGTGCAGTTGTGTGTGGTTAAAGCAGAACACTTCGGGATGGAAAAGAAACAGAAGATAAGAAGGTGGACATTTGATATTATACAGAATATAAATGAGAATCTGGTTTTGTGCCACAGCGACCTAAAGGTCTGCAGGTTTCAGTTCGGCCAAACTTAATTTTCTTTCTCCTCTGGCTGAAGAATTGCTGATCGGTGTATTCAGTGGTTCTGCTCCGCCAGTATGTTGCTTTAGAAATAAGATAAATATTACTCTGGGCACCAATTTAAACATATTAAATTACTGTCTGTCTATTATTTATTATCTATATAATCTATATATCAGTAGGTATAAAGTAGCATAGTTCCTAAAGTATTGTTCACAAGTGGCAAGAGAAATGATAGGGTTAAACACGGTCAAAGATTTAGAAATAAAGCTTGAGAGATAGTATTAATCTGTACAGCCTTGTTTTAGCTTGTGTGGACAGTTTAAATTCACATTATTGACTTGAGTTGTTATGCATGCTGATATGCAAACTAATGTCATGCAGACTGCCCCATCAAACTTTAATTTTATGTCTCTAGTGTTTTAAAATTCAAATCTTTAATTTTCACATTGCAGGAGAAAGAGCTTATTTTGGGTAAAACTACTCATCATGCAGCAGAATAGCCTGAGTGACATTATATATTACATTAATGGATAATTGTCAGATGTATGAGTAAAGTTTTATACAATTCATGATAATATATGTAATATATATGTAACAAATATAGGTATTAAGAAAATTACAGGTTGCTTTAAGAAACATTGTGGCCTATTATTACATTTAAAATAACAGACTCTTTGACAGCGTCCTCATAATGTCACAGCGTGACAGTCATCCGCACTACACAAGAATGCAATACATGTGGAAATTACAATATGCTTTGCCTCAAACTCTTATTCCGCAGACTAGTACAGTCGGTCCCAGAGTCATCTGCGCAATCCTCAGGATCACAAGCCGGTCACATGCTGCCGTAGCCAGGCACGGGGTGCAGCTTATCCCGCTGCAGGAACGCAGTGGAGCGCACATGAATGACCATCACAGGATAAACCTGACCGCAGGGCTGCTCTGAGAGAGAAGCAGACAATGTGCGTGTGTGCGCGTGTGAGAGAGCCTTTTCTTTGAACTTACTGAGAATTTCACTTTATTAAAGCTCTCAAGTTACAGCAGTTCACTCTCTCCAGTAACTGCTGTGTATTTCATCAACCATGTGACTCATAAATATCTTCATCTTTTGTTCCAAACAGACACAAGAGGGCAGCATGACCCGTTTATTGCCTGCCTAAAACAGAGGAAAACCACAGGGCGACTGCCTGTAGTTTCCTCCTCGTCAGTTGTAATGAGACAGGAGAGAAGACGGAAGATCTGACCAGCTGGTGGTATTTCTTATGGTTATGAGACTTTTTTTCAAATCATAGAGCTTATTTATATTAAGATTCCATCCCGCCAGCCTGCAGAGATGAAAGACAAATCTTCCTGATTTCTACTACAGGGAAGAGACATAATGTGCACCTTGCTGCCCAAGGAGATCATTTGTCTCGTTGCTAGAAAATCTGATTGAAAATCAGAACATTGCTTTTCAGTTGAATCTTTAAACCAAGTGGAACTTTGGTACTCAATCTGAAACATATTTTCACAGGTGTAGGGCTGGCTTACAGATTGAAAACGTTGTTATTTCATTTCTGCAAGGTGAAATGAACACGCTGCTGCAGCATCCCCAGTGTGTGTGATGTTCCTGTTATCAGGTTACCCTGGTAGTCAGAGACACTATGACAGCTTGTGCACCTGTGCTGATACTTAACATCGACATGAAGTGCAATGAATTTGAATATCTCTTCTTAAAATGGGATAAATAATTACAAAAATAAACACAGTGTTATGTTATGTTATATTATATAGCCCACTAAACCCACATTTGTTCTGGTGGGATCCTCCTTTGAGGGAGATTCATGTCTTTTTTGTTTTAGCAATCATTTCACAATTAGATATTAATATGCCGATGAGGAAATATATATTTTTAGCTTGATTACAGTGCCTTATAATTAGTCTAAACCTTTTTGCAGTCAAGTTGCATAATGTTGAAATAGGTGGACAGATGTGATAAAGTAGCCCATGAAAATAGTTGACATTATTTTGGTAATAAAAAAAACTGGGAAAGATTTTCAAAATTTAAATCCTAAATGTAAATCATGCACATTTCTAGGACGTGTAAATGAAATACCAGAGGGTGACTGTTAACAAAATGTCCCAATCTTATGGTTTAGTTAAATAAGTGACATTAAAACCCTAAGCTTCACTAGTTCAAAGAACACAGGAATCAAATTACATGAGAGTAGATGTTTCATAACTGACGTCCTTGTTTCTCCGTTGGCGTTATGCGGTTGTAATTTTTCCCCTCTATTTGTCCTACTTAGAGTGGGAATATCACAGACAAGTGACAACCCTGTAAATCAGCTATGTGTCTATGGCAACCATGGGTAACCACTGTTTTTCTGAAATGCCATTGAATAATTGATTTGCCGACTGTGACACTGACTCTGTTGTGCTTGTGATTTGCGGAGGAGTGTGGTAAAAAAGAGAATTTTACCCCTATGGATGTTCATATGCATGTGCTGCACACTTGTACAGTTACACTGCAGCCATACACAAACGCACAGGGTGTCCTTGTTGCATCACTGTAAATGTGTTTCCTTCTAACCAGGGAACCTGTCGTTATGTGAAGCGCTCCACTTTAGCAAACGCCCTCTGCTTAACAGTGCCAGTGTCATATTACACACATACAGTGTGGTAACTGGATCATTTTCATAGATCACACCTTCCAATCCAATTCTCCAAGATTTGACACACTGTACTCGGTCACGTTTCAATATTTATTTGCTTATTGATCCAAATTTGCATCAATCATGTTTCAAGTGTCTTTCTTAGCACTTAATGAGTTGAATGTGTGTGTGTGTGTGTGTGTGTGTGTGTGTGTGTGTGTGTGTGTGTGTGTGTGTGTGTGTGTGGGACAGAGAGATTGAATATGACTGGCATCAAATGAGACAAATTGAGCTGGTCCATTGGTTGTTTGTTGATTTTCTGTTTTATTACAGCAGTGAAGGGTTGCCATGGAAATGTAAACCCCATATCATTCTGGCATTTCATCCGTCCTAAATAGCTCTGTTTGAAAAATCAAGGACACTATGTGACGCGACAGCTGACAGAAACATCCCTTGTGACGGAGTCTCTATGCATGGTTGATGTGTGAGCATGTGTACAATGATACATGGGAGGGAGCAATTTACCAGTAACATCCATCTATTTCTCAGACAGAGATCTGTAACATTATAATTTAGGCCTAAAGCTATGAGCAGATGAAGGATTATTAGAGGCAGGGTCCTCCAACGTCTGCATTTTAACACCAAATGTGTCACATCCAAGAAATGCCAACTTCTTTTTCCTGAATCTGCACCACACGTCCGGTGAATCATTGCAGCCATCAGTTTTCTATAATCCTCTGCGGCCCACTCGTTGTTTAATGGTGCATTCAAGTGATTGCAGACCATGTTGTATGCACTATATTTGTGTTCATGTGGTCATCAAATCAATGGCAAAATGCATGACACGATCGAGATCAATGAAAAAGATGTGAATATTAAATCTTGTTAGCAGCCCCATCGTGATGTTAATGAGACAACTTTACAGACACTTTGAAGTTATATGGATATATGAATGGAAGCTATGAATACATTTACATATTTGCCAAAGGAATTGTTATGTAACTTGCTGGATTTAACTGATATGTACCACTGTTGGCTGTTTGATTCAATGTGTGATTGTATGATCTTAAAACAACTACTGGAGTGTATCATTAGGTTTAGTCTCTGTGAGATTACACAGTCTGGCCGTCAGGTCCCCTGAGGTACCCACCTGTGTGGACTGTGTCCTTCAGAGGATTTATATCATCACTGTAACTGAACTACACTGACACCATGGCTTCAAAACATCTTAATCATCATATTTGCTGCAACTGGTCTTTTTACTTTTTCCATTTTTAGGACCGGATTAACCCACAATGCACATTTATTTAAGAACAGGGCAAGCATTATATCCTCAAGGTCCTAATGGGTTATAAAGGTCCTACATTTCCCTCGGGATCAATAAAGTATCTATCTCTGGAATTACCATAAAAACTCATTTGTTTTGGGGATTTTTAATAGTTTTTTTTAAAGCTCTTGAAAACCTAAAAAGTGGGATAAACTACATAAACACACATTATCTCTACCTACACACACACACACACACACATACACATGCACACACATTTGTGAAATTGTGTATGCGAGAGAGAAAATCTGTTTATATAGCCTATATGCACACCCACTGGTACATTGGCCTGTTAGCCCACAGATAGAGAGAGTGAGAGATAGAGGTCAGGGTTAGTAAGGCTATCACTGCATCAGATAAAGCCGGGTCCAGCCTGCATCTGTGCGTGAGAAAGACAGTTTGTGTGTGTGTGTGTGTGTGTGTGTGTGTGTGTGTGTGTGTGTTTGTGTGTGTGTGTGTGTGTGTGTAGGCCTATGTCAATGCTCTTTTAATGGTCTGCTAATCCTAAATGCATTTGGCTGGCGAATTAATCCAAGCCTTGTCATAGCCAAGCTCTAAAACCCCTTCTATCCCATACCCCCTCTCCCTGTCTCTCCCTCAATCTTTCTTCCTCCCGGGCTACTCTCTATCAGTTTCCATCTCCAGATGGTATCTTTGAGGTAGGTGTGATATCGAGAGAGAGGGAGGGAGGGAGAGAGAGAGAGAGAGAGAGAGAGAGAGAGAGAGAGAGAGAGACAGAGAGAGACAGAGAGAGACAGAGAGACAGAGAGAGAGAGAGAGAGAGAGAGACAGAGACAGAGAGAGACAGAGAGAGAGAGAGAGAGAGAGAGAGAGAGGGGATGACCTGTGACGCGAACGGAGCCTCCTCATTGGAGCGCGTGGCGCGGCAGAGAGATAGAGAGGACAGGGAGGTTCATTTGTTGCCATAGTGAAAAAGTAGATTACCCACCGACAGCATGATGCGCTGATGGACGCGAGAGGGGATGCTGTGTTTCTCCAGGAGCATTCACCTGTCCTGCAAGCAAAGGTATGTAACTTCTCTTGTTTTACATTCGTGTAGGGAGATTGATATAGTGACCGAGTAAAGACAATTTCTCATGCATTTATACCCACAAGTTCACGCTTGGGAATGCAAAGTGTCTAAGGGGAAGCTTCCTCAGATAACTCCCCTTTACGTATTATAGGCATATGTAGGTGTAAAGCCATTACAAACAATCTGTAATATTCCCGTGAGAAGGGGCGTCTTTTGTAACCAGGCTACTCACTGAGAGCTCAGTTAATAGCGACATATGATATTTTTAAATCCCTAATAATTATTTCACGTTAGTGATGGTACAGTTTCACTAAAGTTGTTCCGTTATATTTTGCAAGGCAATATTGTTAAGTCACACAGTAAGACATTTCCAAACAAATTCCCCAGTGTTGCGGAAAGCACAAGAAAGGGAAAGAGAGGTTTCCATCGTATAGCCTACCCATACTAGCATGTTTTAACTATTGATTCAAGTCACATACAAATAATTCTAAAACATACATGGATGCTATTAAATCTAAAGTTGCCATGCCTTTTAAAATAGGCTACAAAAACAAGTGTATTTTCACTCTAAAACCTGAAACCGTCGTTGCTGGTATTCAGTGCTATATGGCTGCAGACGTTTGCAGAGGAGCATTTCCATTAGATTTGTATTGATTTTTAATTTCTAATGATTCGATCGCTGTGAGTCTTTTAGTGGACGCCAGTCGAAGCTGTATAGGTTAATGGCTCTTCTGTGACTGCTATGAAACTTCAAATATTATCGATCTCCTCCACTGCGTTGTTATCCAAGCCCACAGTGTCACCTCTGATGTCTATTTGATCAGAGTCGAGAGAGACGGTCCACCTTCATTCTGCAGAGTGGGCTATCAGAATAACCACGGATACAGTAGGATGTATGTAGCCTGTAGACATTTGCTTTGCTTTCATTTTTCTGATCTATCAGTCTAGCCCTTAAGCCTCTTTCCAGATATATCCAAAGGCCAACAGAGTGAGCATGGTGAATGGCAACTGTAAAATACAACATTATAGATCTAAATTTGGCTTTCTCCATAACGGGCTGTCAATCCTGGAATACATTACCAACTGAAATCAAATTAACACCAAATATAATATATTTTAAGTGCTGGCTAAACGTGACCTGTATCCATTTGAGCTATTATAGGCTATAGCCTACTGTAAATGACCAAGGTAGCCTTTATGGGTGTATAGGCCTATTGGTGTATTGTGTGTATTAGTGTATTGTGATATGTGTATTGTGTGATGTGCATTTTATTGTGTTTCCATATTTGTAGTGTTTTGTGGTTTTATGATAACCTACTGAAAGATGTAGTCATAGGCTATGTTTTGATTACACTGTGCACAAGTTAAAAAAGTGGCACTTTCTCTATGCAGCACATCATTTTCCTTTCTGTATTGGAACTATGGTAAATTGCTTCGTCCCTATCAAATAAAGGAAGACATTAGTCACGAATCAAGAAGCTGGGTTTGACCATCCCACTGCACAGTGCTGTTCTGTCTGTTGTTACATCTGGTGGCTTGACTTTATATAGCCTAATCTATTTACAATGTGAACCTTCTACAACAATATTTGGTAATACTTGCTGTGCTGTGTTCAAAACAATAAGTCACATTTAAATGTTTAGTCTATGAAACGGGAGAGATGGTGACAAGAAACCGGAACTCAGCTCTGATTGGTTGACTCACGCAGGTCAGGCTCAGGTGTTACGTTGAAGTCTGTACCCCCATCAATTAGTAGCCTACCCTCTTTACGGTGTCGTAAAGATGGTGGTTTGTTGTAATGTGAGTTGAGTTCATGCATCACAGAAGACGACTTGTTGATGTGTAGGTGGGAGAAAAGTGGAGTTCGGGGGAAGGGGAACCACCAATTGACGGGGAAACAGTCGCTAAGCTAAATATAAAAAAGTAATTAACCTAGCTAGCATTAGATACACAACAACCCTGTTGTTGGAGTCTCTTTTTATTAGTAGTCTGCAGACCAGCTGCTATCTTGTGTGCAATGTTATAGTTTGTCCTCACTTCAGATAGGTAGACAAGATGAAGGACACAAGGACATGGCAAGACAATGTAGGTGAGGGAAAATAAATGTTTTTTTTAAAACTCCCTGCTAAAAAAAAACCCCAGGGGAAATACAAACCCAAGGGAAGAGAGGAGACAAGTCGAGGCTAAATGAAAAGATTGGTGTTGTAGTGAAATTAGACTGAAGAGAGAAAATGATGTGGAGATGGACTGGAGGATACATTTTTAAAGATGGAGAGCTGTAAAGGGATGGATGAGAAGTAAGAGGGTACAACTAACAGGGAGGTGGGATTGGATGGGGGTGTGTGGAGAGAGAGAGAGAGAGAGAGGGGGGGGGGGGGGCAAGCGGGGAGAGGAGCTGAGCCGAGGAGAGGAGGAGGAGGAGCGAGGGAGAGAGGTGTTTGGAGACAGGCTCAGGTGTGCGTGACTGGAAAACGGAGGGAGCTCGGAGGCTGCACAGCAATCAGAGTCAGCTACGGTGTGTTTGACATTGGACTACACATTATCGGCAGTATCTTTTCTCTGTGTGTAGTAACTTGCAACCTAATTATCAAGCGGTGCAGGGGACGCCAGCGAGACAGATTCCTATAAGGTAAGGTACTGTAAAGATTCTGCAGAAATCTACCCTTAATGAAAAGACCACCGTGTTTTCTTTAGAGACTTATCCTGCCTGCCATACTCAATATTCTGCTCAGAGTGATTTTTATCGCACTTTTATATTAGTGTTCTTGCAGTATTCATGAAGGGACTTACTTGCAGTAACATCGGGACTAGTTATCCTTGAAATGATATTGTAAGGTTATCCGTGACGGTGTAACTCGAAGAGCAGCCAGTTGCACATAGATACATGCCAATAAGACAGAGAGGGATCAGAAACCTGTGTTTCATCTGTGCATTCTGTGACCATGTTCATTTCAGACGGTGTCTCTGTCATGCTTTGCACCATTCGCTTGTAAAAAAAAGAAATCGCATGTGTGTTTGATTCGGTGGAGATGATGGACTCTGATCTCCCATTGCGGTTGACGGATGTAGCGCTGCGCCAGTCATTGTTGTTGTCTCTTGATTTTTATTTCTCCTTGGAGAGAGGCAATGTGACCAGGCGATGTACGTGCATGTCAGTGATATCAGTCAATGAATTCCTTTCTATAGGGACACTATATGAACATGCAATAAACCACAGTAGATACAAAATGTAAAGTAGCTACAATGAGGTCGCTGAAAACCGACGATTGGGAAGGATACCAGTGTCTGCTGCAAGTCCCTGTTGAAACATTGCAGGGTGAAGTGATTTAAGGTCAAAGCTTGTTTGGGAGAGTAAAAGCAGGCGCCACTGTGTCACACCTTGTCTGATGTGCAGCTGCAGCAGGTGAAGTCAGTACTGTGTCGGAACTCCCTGACGGCAATGACTTTACATGCATGTATTATTGAAGACTGTATTGTATAACATTCCCAAAGAGAGATAGCCTTTTTACTCAACTGTGCGTTTATGGTGACATATTATTGGCTATGTGATGTTGGTATTTTCTTCATCACTATACTGAATATGGTTTAGGGGAGATTCTGATGCTGTTTGACATCTTCCTGCCCTCTATTGTCCGATAATGTCTGAATAACTGAAGTTTCCCGAAATACTGCTGCTTCCTTAAATTGTGTTCACAACAGAAAGTGCAGTGTGACCCATTTTAGTTGCCATGAAATAATTTGGGAAACACTATGATATGGTATCGCTTGATGGTCCGTCTCTGTTGGAACATCCATGCCTCTGAGTTTTCATCTGTGACCAGAATGTCTTAAATTCCCAGAAAGATACTCTATGTACTCCATCTCAATTCATCCCGACATTATCTACTGGTAGCATATCACTGTGAGAGGTGCAGACGTCCAGTAGGTGATGAAAGATCCTGCTCACGCTTAAGATAACGTGGGTGAATGCAATCATTGTAGGGTATTCAAGATGCCTGCATTCCCATGAGCATGTTTATGTCTTGTGTGTGACATGATGTACTTTTGTCTCAGGATACTTTCCCCCTCATTTAACTTGTGAAAATAGACAGTAAGAAAAGTTTTTACAGTCAAACTCAAGCTGCTCAGATGATGAAAGGAGCAACAACAATTTATATTGAAACCTCCAGACGCTGCCCCCCTGCGCCATCATTTATTACAAACACAAATGTCTGTGGGTCATACAGATAATAAATGTGTTTGTGTACAAGGGATTCTTTTAGACAAATTGTAATTGTAATTGTCCCTGTTTAATGCACAGTAAATGAAATGCTTTCTCGACACATAAAACAGTGTCCCAGCACTAATGAAACTCATTGAATTAAAGCAAGACCGAGAGAGGGGGAGATTGTTTGTCTCTGCCTGTGTTTCCTGTTTATGTCTTTGTAAAAGTTGATTTGGAGGGTTTTTATAATGCCCTTGTGCGTAGTTTGGATGGAACTAGAGTTACAAATGCCTAATGGCGTGTGTGAGATGTTTGTTTAGGGAACGAGGATTTGATTTTCTTTTCCGCTCAGCTACAGTTAGGCCTACGCAACAAGAGAGAGAGAGAGAAACAGAGGGGGAGCGTGACAGAGAGACACAGCATGTATGCGACTGTGTGAGAGAGGCGTACTGGAGGATTGCAAATTAAACAGTGGCTTGTCTCGGGGAGAGAGAAACGTGGGGGGGGGGGGGGGGGTTATTCGTAACTTTACATTAATGTGCCAGTAGAGCTAGGGAATGGGAAACAGAGACACAGTTGCGTCATTGGTAGAGACAGAGAGAGTGTGTGTGTGTGTGTGTGTGTGTGTGTGTGTGAGTGTGTGAGTGTGTGAGTTAGAGAGAGAGAGAGAGAGAGAGAGAGAGAGAGAGAGAGAGAGAGAGAGCCGAGTTTTGTTTGATTTGTTCATTATTGGAGCAGCAGTTAGCCCTGTTGCCATCCTGACACTGTCATGTTAATTATGTTCAGTGAGACTCTCTGTCCCTTGATGCCCTTTTTTTTTTATCACTCTCTTTTTCTTCTGTTCCCTTTTCTCATTCTCACTCTCTGGCTTTATCTCTCTTCCTCTGCGTTCTTTCTCCCTGCACTTCCCCCTTCGTCCCCTACCTTTCCCTCTTTCCTCTTCTGACCCAATCTTCCCTCTGCCTTTACACCTAATGTGCTCTATTTCCTTCCCTTCTCACCCCCCCCCCCCATTCTCTCCCCTTTCACCACTCAGCTAACCACCAACACCCCTGTCACGACCTTGATTCTGTTTTGCATAAGCAGTGGATGCCGTCTAAACTGTCCCAGCTCCCCTGCTGTTTACGGTCAATTAAATTGCTCCATTGCAGTGAAGTAAAGTATTTGAGTAGCTCTGAGGTTAAGCAAATTATTAGACTTGCCCATTAATGCAGGGATGGCTACTTTAAAGTTTACACGGGGGAGGAAACTGATGTCCCTCCTATTTATGCTTGGTGTATTTCTTGTAACCAGATGTGTCCTGTATGTCTGCTTGAATCACCCCCTTAGAGGTTGACCACATTTGGCAGAGGGGATTCTTCATGGTAACCTAACCTCTGTTTGTACTTCATTAAATTGATGCATTCAGTAATTTATTGTAACAAGGAACATGCAATAGTCTACTTTCTTTCCTAGAACAAAAGGAGTACAAAATACCCCTGAATGCACATTGTTTGCAAAATTCTTTGTTGCAGCCTCGAAAGCAATTTATACTATAATGATAGCAATGGAAGTTGCCGCAATTTGGAGAGAACACCCAAAAGCCAGTGTTAAAGTAATAGGTTAACGTTAAAGCAGCGGGAGAATAGGGTATAACACACCAGGATTGATTTGTCTAGCGTCGAGGGGCAGACACTTGAGGAATGACATACGGTGCACTGATGGAGTTTTGTGTTTTAACAGTTGAGTTAATCTTCAAAGTCCAAAACAAACATACATTTGAAAGAAAAATAGGACTCCAGTGCTTTTATGTTACCTTGTTGGTGTCATAGTTTCACAAGTAAGTGCTGTATACAACTCGTTAGACAAGCAAAGATTCCTCTGTGAGAGGTAATACGATGCTGCGGTTTTGTTATTGATATTATTTTGACACAGTGGTGGCTCTGCTCAGTCACAGTGATTTAGAGCGGGGCGTTAGGAAGAGCAGGGACAGGCCATAAAGCCGGGCCAGAGTTTGAAACGCCTCTATACATAAATCAAGAATACTGGTGTAGAGCTGATCCTCCAGTCATCACATTAGGCTTCATTAAGAGCAAACATTAACAGCTCATTATGTTGGTCGCTGTAATAGCCAATACAATGGTCATTATGTTGATTTGATTTGCACAGTTTGCATTCTCATTTCAATTAAGCATCAGGTATGCTGAGATTTACATTTGCTGTAAAATGAGTGAATAAATGAATGTATACATGTAATTTCCCAGGTTGCAGTGCTGCACCTGTCTCAGCTGTTGCAGTGATGGCCCGAACTTGAAATCCGAACAAGAGAAAGACGAGCCAGAAGAAAGGAATATATTGAAATCATCAGTTCTCAAAAACTCATCTGCGCTACAAGCTCCTGCCATGGCCAGGACAAGTGTTTCTCGGAAAAGTAGTTTCCTGTGACTGCTCTACAAAATAAATTTGAGATCTGCTTCTCTTTTGTTACCTCAACGGACCATGATGTTGCTTTGGCTGCTGCTAATTCTGTCCATTTGGGTGGGATCTGATCGAGCGGAGTCTGCCCAGTCCGAACGGCGAGTTGTAGCACACATCTCTGGTGACATCATCATCGGAGCGTTGTTCTCCGTCCATCATCAGCCTCCTGCTGACAAGGTAATCTGTGTTTTTGCGTCTGTATTTTTTACAGGATGGTTTTGTGTGTCATAGGAATTCAGTTTGTCTGACTTTGAATTTTGTGTAATGTATGTTGTAATCCTGCCTTGATTTGGAGGAAGCACTTTGAAAATGTTACAGAAGTGCATACAGAGTTACAGTATAATCTCCTTATTAAGACCCAAAGAACAAATTCAATTTGTAGAATGGGTACCTCTGTGTGAGTCCATGAACCTTCAACCTCCATTAGCTTCCCTAGGAACCTGTAACCACCCACTGACATTTAATCTTTTTTCCCATCTCATTAAGGATAATTGCAAACAGGAAAAAATAACTATTTGAGCATAGCAGCCATGTGAATATAAAACCAATATTAGTCCAGCAGTGGAGCACCCATGTGTTAAAAGCCTAAGTTCAAAAATCTAACCCATTGTTTATCCAGTCTGCTAAAAAATGAAAATGTGTCTGAATAATTAATGCCATCATCAGTAATTACAACATTTAGACAACATTGTTATCTAAATGCCAGTTCAATTTGACTTGATTGGATTTACTCTTCCACTCTGTCGGCTCAGGTACATGAGCGCAAATGTGGCGCGGTGCGAGAGCAGTATGGCATCCAGAGGGTGGAGGCCATGATGCACACACTGGACCGCATCAACACTGACCCGCACATCCTCCCCAACATCTCTCTTGGCTGCGAGATCCGGGACTCCTGCTGGCACTCAGCTGTGGCTCTGGAGCAGAGCATCGAGTTCATACGGGATTCACTGGTCTCCTCCGATGATGCCGAGGACTGGGGTGGAGGAGGGGGAGATGGGGGAAGAGGAGGAGGAGCACCGACGATAAAGTGTTCAGACCCCTGCTGCCACTCCAATGCGGGGGAAGAAACCCATCGTGGGTTTAATTGGACCGGGGTCAAGCTCAGTGGCCATCCAGGTCCAGAACCTTCTACAGCTGTTCAACATACCACAGATTGCCTACTCTGCCACCAGTATGGACCTCAGCGATAAGGTGAGGCCACGTGTCTGTGGACAAATGTCTATGTCATTGAAGTTGTGCAGATGTAGGCCTATAAATATTAAAGTGTGTACTACTGCTACCTTTTTAATGTAACTTTAATTTGATTATTACCTAACTGGATGTTTTAGATGCTCCTGAATATTCTTGTCATTGATTTTATTTGCATTATTTTCAGAGCCTTTTTAAGTACTTTATGCGGGTGGTGCCTTCAGATGCCCAGCAGGCAAGAGCTATGGTGGACATTGTCAAGAGATACAACTGGAGCTACGTGTCTGCTATACACACCGAAGGTACAACCACCCACACGCTCTGTCTCTGACTTTTAAACTCCTCTTCCCACCTCAGACATGCACACACAGACTGTCTTTTTCCTTTGTCTTGTTCTCTCCTCCTCTCTCTGCCTCGGTCTTGCTAAAATGCGTTCTTGACTCCTCGTCGCATTAATTTACCTGAATCTTATCCAGAGTGATTTAAAATAAAAGGGGAGAGTAGTCCTTCATTGCTTTTTAAATGTCCAATTGTGAATACGTGTGTGACGCTTCACAAAAAAGGAACTTTATGATAAATTGGAGCCGAGGAGAAAAAGCAGAAAGGTTTCTTTCAAACTGACGAGAGTATTTTCACTTCACGTACAAGAAGCAAGACGAAGACAAGGGGAGAGGAATGTAATTGACAAGATCGGTTGAAGCAAAAGTGCAAGCAAAGCAAAACGTAAATTTGATAATTATTGTTGCCGGGTTGAAGTCAAGAATTTGATGAAGCAGTAATATCCAAAAACTGAAGATCAGCAGGTAATTGCTGGAGGATTGGGAAATGAATGGGGTAACATGAACAGGTTGTCTCAATGACCTCAAACTATAAAGTATCTTCTCAAAATGTATGAATAAATCCAATGACGAAGGACAAGGTAGAAACACATGGAGACCTGGAGGAGGATTGTGTGCTATAGACATAGAAAATTATTTCAACAGGAAATTAAAACTTGATTGAATCTTTGAATGATATGTCTAAGATCTAAGCATGGAGATGTACCACACAAACTCACTTCCTCCGAAGGTGCTAGTGAGTTGAGTCAGTTGGTTTACTGGTGGGAGATAGTGTGATCGTGTGACAGCTACAGGAACTGGAGGACAATGCAGTAACTGTGTTTGTGTGTGTGTGTGCATGTGTCCACTGAGAGAAACACACACACACACACACACACACACACACACACACACACACACACACACTCACACTCACACTCACACTCACACACAGACACACAGACAGAGAGAGGACTCAAGATCCTGGCCTCTGGCTTTGCCTGAGGGCATTACAACAGCATTTGAATTGAGGTCTGAAGTGTGTGTGTGTGTGTGTGTGTGTGTGTGTGTGTGTGTGTGTGTGTGTGTGTGTGTGTGTGTGTGTGTGTGTGTGTGTGTGTGTGTGTGTGATGCAGTGGATGTTTGTAAAGAAGCAAAAGTGTTGCAGCAATGCAGTAACTGTAAATGACTAATTGTCTGTTTTAATTAATATAATTAATTTGTCAGTATGATGCATATTGGTAATTTGACAAACTAAACCATAGTAGCAACATTGATTGATGTTAATTAAACCTTCTGCGGAATGAAATTATAATTTACTTACATTTTTCCAATTGAAAATGCAAAGTGCAATTTCTTTGCAGATGACATTTTTGTAAATCTGTCTGCATTGGTTAATGTGAATGATAGGTTACATACAACTCACCCTGCATATCTGTAACAATATGGTGTCAGAAATAACATTTGTCTTGTGTGACATTTATTATTGCCTTACCATGAGACCGATTTCCACATGAGTTTGTGTGCATGAGCTTGCAGGTGTACTGCCATTAATGTTAGCGGCAAGACAGGGAGCGTGTATGGGTACAGGATTTGTCCTTGTGGTTGTGTGTGCAACTGTGTGTGTTTGTCTTGTATTTTGTCTCAGACAAGCGGGTTTGACCTTGGAACTGGTCCTCAAGGTCAACTGCTGCCTTCTCAAACACAATCGGTCTCAACCACGGAGAGAGGGAGGGTGGCAGAGACAGAAGGCATGCGTGCGTGTGTGCATGTAATGCTTGGGATACATAAGAGAGAGTGTACAGGAGCTGCAGATTGAGAACGCTGCATTAACAATTTGCATCTGGAGGCAAGAGACGATCAACTGAATAATACATGTAATATCAGCACAGTAATTACATTGACGTAATGAAATAATATTATTGGAGAGGGGAATACCGTGAGTATTACTTTCATGCCCCAATATATGCATGTAATGTGTGGATTTTACAACCGCTGCTGTTCCATTAGTAATGCTATGAACTCTCTCTGGACTACTCGGGTATCATCAGTTCCTTTTGTCATTTTCATTAATCATTATTATATATATATTTCCAAGCTAAAGGGTCAAGTACCACCGAAATTAGAGATGAAACAAAAAGAAGTCAGACACGAGAGATGGATAGATAATCATAAAGCATATCAACTCAGAATTATGTTACATAGAATGGGATTGAAAATGGTATCAAAGGAATTGGAAGTTAAATTGCATAAAACATGCGTGCACATTTATATAACAACATTTGTATTACTATAATTTCCATTGAGCTGAGGTCTGTGGGACTCGTCATAAGTCAAAGGAGAAACTTCAACATAAACATTGATACCTGTGCTTGAACAGACGGAGGGGAAGTCTAACATCTAACAGTTCCTGGAATAAAGTCTTTTGTAGAGCACCTTGGGGAGACCAGCCTGTAGCTGAATGTGCTCAACTGCTTCACTCGGCGCTGTGAAGGAAAAAGGAGGTGTTGTCCATTGTCGGCATTTTTCAGCCGCTTCCATTATCGCTCGTATTTATATGCAATATAGAAGAAATGTGTGCATATTCTGTACAATGTTGATCACAGTCTGTCGTCAGTCTGATGGGTGCAATTGGGTTTCAGAGTTAATTTAGTAGAGGATGATTATCATCCTTCACTGTGTCACTCTTTCTCTGCCTCCCTCTCTCCAGTTTAATTCAATCCCACTCAATGGGGTTTATTGACATGAAATTTGTGTCACCAAAGCACGCTCCGACAAAAAATGACCAATCTCTCAATAAAGCACGTTGTCAACCTTCTCTCCACCTCTTCCTCTTCTCTCGCTCCCTTTTTGTCTTCCTCACGTTCTCTCATTTCTTTCTCCTATTTGTCTTTATTGACTCCTCCCACCTCCTTCTACGTTTTCGCTGTCTGTTTCTTTTTCCTGTCTCTCTGTCTCTCTGTCTCTCTGTCTCTCTCTCTGTCTCTCTCTCTGTCTCTCTCTCTCTGTCTCTGTCTCTCTCTCTGTCTCTCTCTCTGTCTCTGTCTCTCTGTCTCTCTGTCTCTCTCTCTGTCTCTCTCTCTCTCTGTCTCTCTCTCTCTGTCTCTCTGTCTCTCTCTCTGTCTCTCTCTGTCTCTGTCTCTCTCTCTGTCTCTCTGTCTCTCTGTCTCTCTGTCTCTCTGTCTGTCTCTCTCTCTCTGTCTCTCCGTCTCTATAGCATGACATGCCCTGTGCCTATTTAACTGCCATTGCCTTCACAGGATTGAGGAAGATGAGACGGGGGTGGTTTGTGGAGGGCAACGTAGAGAAAGGTATAATGAAGAGGAGAATGACTGAATATGCTCACTTTTTAAAAAAACTATAGTCTCTGGCAGTGTTGCCTAAGGGTGAACATTTAAAATGGGTCATGGGCCAGTTTCTAGTGGGTCCCCACATACCAAGAGCTCTTCTATGTTTGAATGCGCCTGGGTCACAGAACTACATTTACTCATATTGGCTCAGATTGCAAAACTCGTGTTTCTGGGAATCCATTTAATGGCTCTTGTTAAGATGGATAGATGGTTTGGCAACCCTCTTACTGCCCAGGCTCTATCCACAACACCTACAGGGAGTATTACATAGAGATTTCCTATTGGCACAGATGTAAGTAAGGTCATCAATGAAGGAGAAGGTCGGTAAAGTCTGCAGGTATATGAGCACATGCATGCATCAGTGCAAATAGTGTGCACTGATTGTGTGTTCATGTTCGAGTGTTTTTTGGGAACAGACATGGTGAATCTGTAGATCCAGAGTTTGCTCAGCGGAATAAAAGCATGGTGGAAGTGGAGTTGGTTATAGAACTGCTGATATGCAACCCTGTCTGTTGCCTGGAGCTGTTTCCATTGCAAAAAAAAATGAAATAACGGTAGGATTGTGTAAACGCTACACAAATGTCACGCTTCTGTGCGAGTTCGGTACGTTTTTGTTTTCATTTATTTTAAATGGAGTAGTGCAAGTGCCGAAGACGGACACAATCCTGTTGCTGGGGACTGAGGTAACATTTTACCCACTGGCAACCTTGGTTAACTATTTTCATTATAAAAAAATAAGGAACATATAAAAAACTACACTACACATGACAAGCGCTGAACGGTCTTTTTCACAAAGTCACAATAGGCTATAAAACTGAAAAGCTTCTCAAAGTGAAAATACCAAAATACATAGAATATATCAAAGAGTGTAAAAGGTAGTGAACCCTTTAGGCCTTCAGTTTTTTTGTATCTCATAATAAGACTCAATTAGTGGTTAGAACTGAGCTACTAACTGACATTAGAGCCCCACGGGATGACTTGCAGGGTTAGAAAAAAAAGAAAAAATATGGTACAAGGTTATAAATGTTATAAATGATACACTAATTGGTGATTGTGACTAAACCTTTGAGGGTTTGCTGAAAGCTGCACGCTTTTCTTTTGTGTCTAATATAATTGTACCCTGGAAATTTTGGAGTTATAGACTGTCAAACAAGTAATTTTGAAGAAAATCATTTGGGCTTTTGGAAATTGTGATGAGAAATAATCACTATTTACAGACATTTTTAGACAATAGAATTTTTAGCATATTAATCAATAATAAAAGAGAGAAATTGAGGGTGTACATCAGCCTTCAGAGTCGGATTAATCAATAATGAAAGTACTACATTAAAAGGAATTACATTTCTTTCACTAGCTTTAAGACAGAGTTCATGAGCCTGTGAACGTGTGTGTGCTGATGCATGCTGTTGTGTATTTGTGTTTACGTGTGCTTTCTATTAGCCGCGTAATCTTGTTTCACACAGTGTGAGTGTCAGTGAGTGTCTACCCCAAGGGTATTACTGTGTTTGACATTTAGCTACACATTGTTGTAGCACTCCAGATGTGATATGGGGTGGTTGGGGCATTGGTGAGGATCGAGGAGAATTTGGAGAGAACAAGAAAAGGAGAGAGCTCATGAGGAATAGGATAACGGGGCAGGAGGATGCCCTTTACTTAATAATGTTTACATTTTTACTGCACGTTGTTTTTCTCTGGGTGAAGCTGTGACTGGAGGGATTGAGGGTTGAAAAGAGGAAACAGCCAGGAAGGGAGAGCGAAGGAACATGTAATTGCATGTAATAAACCCGATAAGAGTGACACGAGGATGAGGGTGGTAATTGAGAAGGATGGAGGAAGGGTGTGAGGGAGAGGGGAGGAAAGGAAACAATGGGAGAAAAGACACAGAAGCACATGTCTCTGTATCTTAAAATGTACTGCCTGATGTGCCGAAAGTGGGGGTAGAAGAAGCAGGGAGCTAGAGAAGGAGGGGAGGAAAAGTAGGAGACTCTCCAGCTTTGCATTTGATTCAATGTTGTAATTACTTGCGATATATCAAATGAATAACACGTTGAGGAGGAGAGATGAAAGAAGAAGAGGGTAGAGAGGCATACATGTGAGGAGCACACAGTGAGTGTTTTTCATGTACTCTTTTTGTTTACCATTGACATTATAGATTTGGATATAAGGATTAAGAGAGACACATATTTGTACAGGGTACCAGTAAGGGGTAAAAGGGACAATAGCCCAAAGAGGTATAAAGAAAACCGAGAGAAGCTGTGAATGTGTGATCTCCGCGCCGGATGTCCCAGTTAGATTAAATCAGTGGGAGGTGATGAAACACAGGAAGGCACTACATGTGAGGAGGGAGTTTGAGGTAAATGTAGTTGTATGTGAGGTAGGGTATAACAATGTGTTTGACCAAATGCCTCAATATGAATATGGCGACGATATTATAGAGTTGACTATTGGGGTTTCACATGTGGATATATGTGGGTAAAGACTACAGAACAGTCTGGTAAGTTCAGAACAATACGTCACTTTACTGTAATGCCACATTTAAAACCAGGAAAAGACCAAACTCATGCTATATTACAATATCCAAAATCTAAAAAGATAACTAGTGTCATATCACAGTATCGATATATTGCCCAGTTTCTTGTTCTAAAATGTGATGCTCACATGGAGCTACACAGGAGATAATGGTTATTAGCTGTGTGTAGGTGAAAGGCCTGTGTGAGTGGATGAAAGGCATGATTTAAGGTAATACACTAGAGGGTAGGTGAACAAGGTGTATTAAAGTAAGCAGGAGATGAAAGTATCAAATGTCGAACTGAACTTAGAGCACTGGAATTGAAGTGTAAGATTTTGAGACATTGAGAGGCAGAAACGGAGTGATGAAGAGACACATGACGGGCTTACTGAGTGAGAGGGAGAGAGGGAGAGATGTCTCTCACATAAATCCCTGTTGAGACCAGAGTGAAGTAGGTTACAAGCTTTATCGATTTTGATGACTGTAACAGTATGAATGTGTGTGTGCGCGCGTGTGTGTGTCAACGTGCAGGGCAAGGACGGGCTGTACCATCTGTCTCCCATTCCTCTCACTGAGACACTAATTACAGGACTTTACACTTCGCTCCACCACACTCATCATTGGCCTAACTCCACACACACGCACACACACACATGCAACAGCGGTCAGGGATTGTGGGACGTCTTCTACTTCCTGTGCACATTTCCTCTCCCTCTTCTTCCCCTTTTCTCTTCATGCTCCCCTTTCCCGCCATGTTTTTCCCTTATCGCTATCCTTCTCTCATTCTATTTCAATCGCCTTTTCTCCTTTTGACTTCCTCTGTTCCCTCATCAATTTAAGTAGAGCGCAGATCAATGATAACTAATTAGGCTGCAGTGTATTGTTGATGACATACTGGGCATTAAGGAGGAAAAGATTAGAACATGTAACAACCTCGTTGAGTGAGAAAAGAGAGAAACGGATGTAAAAAAATAAAAAGGGGTGAGAAATAAATAATTTTGATCTTTTCTTCAATCAAAACAGAGAAGAGGAAGAGATAAAAGGGAGAGGAAGAGAAATTAAAGAGGGGAATCCTATCATATCCTTTGCCAGTGTGTACAACCATTCATTAGCATAAATTCCAGGTCACCCACTTTCTCTGGCAAAGAAACGGTTGCCACAGTTGAGAGACGCTTTCTCTGACATAAAATTGAGCTTTCATGAGTAGTGCAGTAGCAGGGAGTTACTGCAGTGGGCATGGTTTTGAAAATCTGAAGGGGATCAGGTCTCAAACTGCCATCCTTTCCACCAAAAATCATTGTCTATTAGGGAGAATTAGACGATTGGTGAACAAAAACGCCTCGTAACTTGAATCGAATCATCAATGTTCATTGTCATTCTGTACATCTTCCTATGTATATGCATGCACGTATACAGTATATGACTGTACCTCTGCTTTTCAACCCGCTGTTTGAGTCATTTTATCAAACAAAACAGAATTAATTAGATATCTCTCACCCTTAGCCTTTCTGTGTTTTTCCAGGCAACTATGGTGAAAGTGGGATGGAAGCGTTCAAAGACATGGCATCCAAGGAGGGCATCTGTATCGCCCACTCTGGTAAGACACACGGGTCACTGACAACCACAGTGAACTAAGCAACATGAATCCAAAACGCTGCAGAAATATGTAGTTGTATAAGTAAGAAACTGCACTGCATTTTAGTGGCTGTGTTTGTTAGTATTTCCACACAGCACTTGCATCTAATTATCTTTATTTACATTTTGTCAAACAAGGACACCACGGTGTCAGCAGTTAAAATGAATGTACCTGCCGTCTCCGCTTTACAGACGCCTACTAACAAGAAGACATATATTTTACAAGGAAGATCAGCCTGTTGTTTTATTACCTTGTGAAGACCCATTTCACACTGTGGGTGTCAGGTGGTTGACACTTGAGCACAATGAAATAGAGAAACTGTGCTAAACCCCCCTTCCCCAAAATAAACGCATCACTTCACAACAGAGATCCAAACATATCGCATCCGTCACAGACCATGTTTGTATTTGCCTGACATGTTTTCCCCAGGCAAAATCTGGAGCAATGCTGGAGAGCAGAGCTTTGATCGGCTGCTAGAGCGACTGAGGGGTCACCTGCCCAAGGCCAGGGTAGTGGCATGTTTCTGTGAAGGCATGACTGTCCGCAACATCCTCATGGCCATGAGACGCCAGGGACTGGTAGGAGAGTTCCTACTCATCGGCAGGTCAGTGGAGCTGCTAAATTCAATTCTACTGTATTATGTTGAGCAGTGGTGTATCGCCACACACGCATAAGAGATATGCAGTACAAGGTTTTACCAGGAAATTATTAATATAACTGAGATGTGTCAATGGGTCCTTGATTTCCTTTGTTTAATCAGTGCCTGTGAGTCTTGCTCAGTTTACGGAAATTGTATATGATCAGATCAGTAAAAATAGTAATTCAGTTTGGGGGGGGGGAATGTTGTTTTGTATCAAGTGTGATCTATGTCATATAGCCAGCTATATTCAAACTGTGTGATCCACTCGGGATTCCACACACTGGATGTTTTGGAGGGCAGATGGAGACACAAAGCTGTAGTTCTGCGCTCCTCTCTATAATAACCCTCTTATGAGAGCCATTGATGATAAAAAACACAGAGCTATTAACATTACAATAGGAGCACAGCTAGTAAATATGTACTTCAACTAATTTCAACTAAGTTCTTTTCATAATGTGCATCCAGCTGGAACTGGTAACTTCAGCCTGGTTGAGGTCTCCCACGTTAAGTTGTTCCGCTCACATCCCCAGATTGCAAGTGCATCTGCTGAGTTTGTAACATATTGTTTTTTTTATTAATTACCATTAGGCAACACATTAAGCCTAATAGCCCAATCACTTGCAATCAGTTTTGTTTCTAGTTTGTTTATTTCACAAATGTGCATTAATTTCTTTTTCTGTTAGTGGAGGAGGTCATTCATTTAGTGGAGTTGGCCTGCTTCTGCAGGAAACCGTGGTGTATACAGTAATAGGGCTTGACACTGAGCAACATTAAACCAGAACATGTGTATCTCTTGTTTTGACTCTGATTCGTGTTGAAAAAACTCTTTTTCAAAGACATTAATTTGGCATTAAGTTTGAACCTCTGTGAGTCGAAAGAGAGAAGCTTCTGCATGGTGTTCAATACCTTTAATAGACTGTTCATCCAAACTGTACAGCATGAGGCATTGTTACCCTTTTAGAAAAACACACATGAACACACATGCTGTTTTGAATTTTGGAGGCGGTTTTCACATTAAGCTTTGTTCTCACTTAGATAAATTCCTCCTACAATTCATCTGCAAATATAACCTTCCAAATGGGCTGTTTTCATCTACATCTATGAATGTGTGCGTGTATATGCATGTGTGTTTTTGAAAAGGTTTCCAATAAACAAGATGAATGATGATTTCAGCGCCGATGTCAGACAATATGCAGAAAACAAACTTGACTTGGAACCATTATCATGTATTTACCTTTTTAAATGCCACAATGTAATTGTATTCAATTGTATTCTACTCTTCCTGCAGTGATATGCGCTGTGTAACTAAATCCTAGCCAGCATCATTTTTGTTGTCATCGCCACCATGATGCTAATCATCACCACGCTCATCTTACTCATCATCATCATCTTCACCTACATCATCATCATCCTGCTGACAGTGAGGTAAAGTATTAAACAACACTGCACATGCTGTATGTTGCCATTATAGATGAAAGTGGAAGGAGAGAGAGAGAGAGAGAGAGAGAGAAAGATCATACAACAGAGATAGATGGATCAGCTACAGTTAAGTTCTAACTTTGATATTCTGTCATGGGTGGAGCACAACACAGAGGGTTCGATGGATAGTGTCAGCTCAACGTATCTCGTTTGAATGTTGGCATAACTACTGTAAATGCCTTTTTAAACCAAAAAACAGTAAGTGGAGTTGCTGAATGGTTAGCAGTAGAAATATATGGATGCTCCCCTAATGTGAATATGTTGAAGTAGATAAAAACAAACAAACATAATGTCATTCTCAGTTGGAGTTCGAAGGCTGCAGAATCCTGGGGTTTGTTTCTTAGAGGTACAGTAGCTGTAAGTCTAAGAGTTATTCAGAGCACTGTTATTAAAGGTAGTGCGATCAGGGGTAAAGGGGATCATATATCACGTTACACTCTTTAAGTGAAGCTCATTGCTGTCAGCTAAACAAAAGCAGCTGGCGTAGCACATGGCTGTCTAACTCCTCTGCAGTGACATTAGCGGCGACAACGACTGCCGGTCATATGGAATTGGACACTTCCAATTAGGAAGAAAAAAGGGGAAATAATCTTGATAAATAAATGTGAATAATAGTTTCAAAAGAAAGATGAGAAGACCACTTATGGTACAACCACATTGGCTCTGAAATTCAGCACAGAAAATTGCAGTTTATTCCATGTTGACAACAACAACCAAATAATTAGATTTTACAAACCGGTTGACAAATTAAATCAATGGATTCCGACAGTTTCCTCAAATCATGCAACACCGTCTTAATACCACAGTTTACCTCATTTCATACTTAATGGTCACACATCAAAGCGAAAAAGAATTTAAATCAATTAAAGCTCTCGCATCATTTGTCTTTCCAATGGTGTGAAGAAAATGTTTTTGTAAGGCTGAATATAGAACCTAATGGCTTGTTAAAATTTATATTTCTTTGCAGTTTATCTTGTAGTTCTCCGTCTCTGGCCAGTCTGTCTTGATTTAGTTGGTTAATTGAATATCAGCCTTCGTTAGCGTCAGTATCATAATGACTGTAGTTGTAAATTGGAGATGGTCACGGGTGGGTGCCCTGCTCACTGGAGGTCTGTGGAAGGAACTTCTGATTAGCCCAGTTGGGCAGACACCCGTTTAACAGCAGGATAATTACATTACCAAAAAAAAAGCATATAAAAGATTATTCAGTTACCTAGGGCAGATAAGTATTCATTAATGGATTACTACAACATCTCCACATTGCATCTTTACTGTTGAGATGGGCCGTGTGCTGGATGCCTCACAATAATTTAAGATGAAAGTTTTAATACTTCCTGAATCCTGTCTGTATTACTGCCTCTATCATTGCCTGCATGTGACGTGTCAGTCTTGAAATCAATCTTTTTTTCTATCGGTCAAGTCACTGATCCTAGTGTCTTTGATCATGAAACATCCTTTAACCTCTTACAGTAAACTCATTTTGAGAAACACTTTAAAATGAGGCACTGACAAAACCATCCAATTAGTCTGAATGGGTCCTCTCTGACACGGTTTTACTACCTGCTCCTGATAAGTAGTAATATTACTTTAGATATTTGCATCAGCAGCGCTCAGCTTCACTGTTTCTGGTTCTTTTAGATTTTTAATTTTTTAGAAATAATCACACACACACACACACACACACACACACACACACACACACACACACACACACACACACACACACACACACACACACACACACACACACACAAAGGCTGGATTTGGAGCCTGGGTGTATTGATTGCTTCTGTCCTATAATTCCTCATGGTGCCAGCAAGCTACAGACCCATTAATGAATAGCCTTGGCTGAGATAAATATCTAGCCACACGAGACACACAAACACCCCGCCTACACTTACACATCTAGATATACACACACACACACACACACACACACACACTCTTACGTACACAAATTGACATGCCCACATGTCATTGTTCCTTAAATCAAGTTAATAACCTCTTTTATCTGTCTTTTTAATTGAAACATCCTCTCCTTTCTCAAATTCAAATTAGATCTGACACACAAATATATCTGTTTCAGTATATGAACCACTCCCCGAAATTATGATCCTCTAAATGACACATTACAGAAAGATTGCATAGTGTGTGTGTGTGTGTGTCTGTGTGCATGTGTGTGTTTTTACACTATACCAGACAAATCTACAATCGACAGGATGTGTTTGTGGAGTTAATTTATAGAAGTGTGGCTCCTTGGGTCAGGCAGCAAGAGTTTAGGATGGTGTTTACCTTCTTGTATACACACGTACACACACAATGCACTGAGGCACTGACCCTCCTCGCAATACATTTCCATCCAGACCATGCAGGGCACACAGTGATAATAACTATGACTTATCTGACTTCACGGCAAAAACATCTCTGTATTGTATGCTCAGTCATTTCAATTTGAAATATGTTTTCCTCTGGAGCACTGGTCTGCCTGTTACCTGTTACTTTATGTTCGCTCCATCAGTACTATTTATAAATGGCATTTATAAACCGATTTCTGGGAAACATTCTCTGTGCTGTGCATGTCCTTGATTACGCTTGATAAAAAGTATCAATACAAATGATATAACTACGTAATACGTTAAAACCAATGCATTTAAGTGTGCAACCTTACAGTTCAAGCAGTGTAGTTGCATTTCCATGGCAGCCAATATGTAACCACTGCTGGATTCTCTGTGTTTTCACAAGAGCCAGATATTCAGACTGTGCTGAAAAAAACCCGGCTATACTGTTGAATGAATTGACCGAGAATAGTTTGAATCAAAAGTCAAAAAGCAGACTCTCTGTGGAGATCATCCAGCACAAGTCTGCACCCCTTCTGCCTGCTGTTGCCATGGAAATATCCCCTTCCATATTTGGAGGAAACCAGCATAGCAGCTGGGTTGATATGTGGCGCATGCGCATGTGTTTATGTGAATAGTGATGTGCATGCGTGGGTGCATCTATACGTGTGATTCTGTCAGGAAATGTATAGTATAGCAGGGCTTCCTGTGTAACAGTCATATCGAGAGTGAAAGGGGCTTATTGAAAATGCTAGTAGCCATTTCATATTTGATATTCTACAACCCCACTGCCCTCTCATCTCTCACAGCTCTCTCGTTTTGTCACATTTCTCCTGTTTCAGACTCTCCCTCATTATTAATAATCTTTTTCCTCATCAGTAAGTTCCCTTTTTATTTCATCTCAATTGTGACTATCTCATCGACTCTCAGTCTCCGTCACTGTGTCCCTCTCTGAATCCAGCTGCTTGCGTTTTGTCAGAGTGTAAGAGTGTGATGTATGTGAGCTGAGACCCTGAACTGCTCGTTTAACAGAGGTCAGACCCCTGCAGTGTCCCACTTCACACCACAGCTGTCTGTTAGGGCCGCACTTCCTCGTGGTTTAAAAATTGAGAGAATTTTTGAAAGAGAGAGGTTAAACGGCATCTTGTGGCAGAACATCTGAGATGTCTCGAAGCTGCACGTCTTTAAAATAGATTTTTAGTGGATTGTACACCTGAGTGGTAGTGAGAAGAGATCAAAGACATACTGAGGGCAGAGCAGGTGAAACAGAGCGAGGAGGGGGAAGGAAAGACGCAGGAAGGCGAGGAACGGGAAAGAAGGAAGAAGATGATTGAAGAGAGGAGAGATTAGCGTGTGTGTGTGTGTGTGTGTGTGTGTGTGTGTGTGTGTGTGTGTGTGTGTGTGTGTCAGACACGAAAAGCAAATCGCTCACAGTGTAATTTACGCATCACCGCTGGGTTTGGGATTTTATCTGCCCTTGCAAACACTCACATTTACTGTTCATGCACACACAAGTTCTATTCCAGTCTGTGATGTATTGAGTAGGGAGCTGTTTAATATTTGCTCGTATCATGTTAGTTTACCCTTGATGAAAACAAGCTGCTTTATGTCATTTCATTGGTGCAACGATGAATTCGGCTTTCTTTCTATAGCTTTGCATTTACAGGCGGCTGGTAATTAAAATATGCAGGAAAGAATGATGGATGGAGGAGATTAAGAGGTTCTTCACGTGTGTGTGAGTGATTATACATGTCAGTGTTTATGAGTTTGTGCATATTAGATATACACATGTGGGACACTGCATGCACGTGTGTGTGTGTGTGTGTGTGTGTGTGTGTGTGTATGACTGTTCCTGTTAAAGTGAGTAAGCGAGTGATCTCCCTATGGTGCGGTGTCCTCTGTAAAGGCTGTGAGATCAATAAATGGTCTGTGGCTCCATGGCTTCTCTCTGGTGGTCCACTGCGGGAGACATTTCAGCTGAACTCACACATACACACACATGCATGCACACACATTCTGCATGTTCTTAGTGGAAATGATGCTTGAACTGGGTTTGAAAATGTAACATTGGAAATCTGTGCTTATGACTCAAATCTTGTTCCTAGTTTCCCAATAGTCTGAAGAGGAGCATCTAGCTTCGGGACTGTACAAATCTGTCTTTTTGGGGAACGTTTGGATCACTAATCCACCCCACACTTACCAAAAAAAGATTTCTATTACTTGGGGGCAATGAATGAGCGTAGAATAGTGAGCCAAAGTCCCGATGTCATGTCTGGGATGGCCTACTACTTACACAATTGTCTCTTTTAAAGTCATTTTTGCAACTTCCTAGCTGGTCTCTTTACTGCCGAAAAACTTCTACACTGTTTGGTCCTCTCTGTTCGCTGTTATTACTGACATGTCTGAACTTGCCGTGATCTCTCCACTCGGGCATGGACTGACCTCGTCTGTTGAGCCGTGATGTTTAAGCCGCGATGGTTTACAGCTTATGAGAAATGGTGTTTGTCGAGGAAATATGAGATGCACAGTGGTCAGTAATATAGACATATAGAGTGAACCTCACGGACACTTTTCAAAGGCTGGGTTTTTAGTTATTTGGGTTGTTATGCATTTGGAATGAGTTTTTTTCCTACTTGTGGAACAGAATTTGGAGGGATGATGAGTTTATGTCCATTTTGTTTTGTGTCATGTGGACTGCGTGTGCAGCAGAATCTCCTCAGAGAGTTTGCACCAAGCGCTGTGCTCCTCTGAAAACGTGTAGCTGACCTCTGAAAATGTCACTGTTTGGTTGTCAGTAGGAAGTGGACAGCACAGTTAATGGTCACGATCATTTGAAGATGTGATGCATCTCGTCACTGCTTTTGTCCAAAGCGTTTTTCATGAGGGCCATGTTTAAAAAAAGAAAAGAAAATCCCATTTCTGTTGAACTTCTGACTCCAGAGCTTGTTATTCTTATTCCATATCTTTTTGTCTTTGCTTCCTGTTAGCAGAAATGTGCTCTTACTCGTAAAAAAAAAAGTGTCTTTTATTTTCAGGATGTTTACGCAAAAACTGCAAACCAAATGAACTCGTCCAAAACAGTTTTTATTTTGACTTATTTAATATTAAATAAAAACACTTGTTAGTTATTTGGCAACCATGCGCATTTCTAGTAATGTGTCAGAAAAGGGGCCATCACCTTTCATTAGATTTGATATTTTGCGTGTTTTCGTCGTTGTTATTGAGATTCTTTTGTTGTACAACATCAAGCCCGTTTTCTGTGAATTTGACAAAGGGAGGAATTCATGAGGCAAAGTTCCTTGGATCTTTTTCTTCCTTGGTGTCAAAAGTGTCAACCACATATCAAAGAACTCAGCAGGTTTGTTTCTTCACATTTTAAACCCCAATGAAACTCTACCTTGACTTTCATTTTCCGTTGTCAGTTTGGGTGAAGTCCTCTTAGACAGCCGATCAAAAGGCTGCTGAACTGAAACTATCCAATCCCAAAACATTTCTTTATTCAACTCGTAGCTTTTTCCCTCTCTTTTTCACTTTCTCTGTTTGTATCCGTCTCGATCTTTTGCCTCTCCGTCTCCTTCCGTCCTGCTGCTCCTGTCGTTTTGACACTTCTCTCTCTTCCTGCTTCTTCTTTCACTTCCAGAAAGGAATCTTAAGAAAAGCGTTGTTTTCTTTCTGGCCTCTTATGTTTAGATCGTCTGCTCAAGAGTTGAGTGGGAAGACTTGTGGCGATATGCAGGACAGCTTTACTGTTGCTAGATTAGCTTTGAGTTCAGGCATCTTTACAGTACAACAACTTCTTTGTTAATCTTTAGGCCATCAGGATGAGTAAATATTTTATACGGTTGTGCCGGGAACTAACACGACAACAGCACCTGTTATTATTTACAGTATATTTTAATCTCTAGTGAGGGACTTTGTCTATGTGAAAGTTATACTATGTATTATTTAATGACCCTCTAAGGGACATTTTGTTGCTGTTGTATAAGCTTTTGCTGTTATTGTGTACATTCCCTCTAGGTCAGTGCCTGCAGTAGGATTTTAGCTGTGAATTATTTTTAATAGGATGTTTTGGCCTCTGAAACAGCATTACATCACACAGCACCAAAAACTTGGTGAATCTAACGCTGCGTTGACCGTGTACCAGTGCTACATAGCAAATTGGGTGTCGGTTATTTTTAGCTACAGGATTTAAACTCCTCCAACACTCGGGTACAACGGGTAAAATTACAAACAACCTACCAACAACAGTTTTCTCTCTTTTTTAGCTGTTCACCTGTCTTCCCACTCATTTTCTGAACAGCTTGTGTCATGATAACAATTCTGCAAAAATATAACTCATGTATTTGACTACTCTTGATGCTTTCTTCATTTATTAAGGTGTAGTTTTTCCTTGTGGTTTGGAGGGTACGGTTGCAATATTTCTGGTTTGAAAAGCACATTTAAGGAATAAAGAAGAGAAAGCGTTCCTTTCTGGTTCCATACTAGTCCTCCTTTTGAGTGCATCAACGCACAGTACGCTGTTAGTAGTAGTAGTGGCTGGCATAATTTTCTTTCTCCAAAAAAATCAAAACCATTAAGCAGTTCTGCTGCTGCACATCCACTTAATATTTTCTCTCTGTTCCCACTGAAAGAAACGGGCTAATTAATGACTGCTAGTGATCACTCTGCCGTCAGAGAGGAGGATTCAAGAACAATAGAAGAATACATGGTATTCAAACTGGAGTCTCTTGACGGGGAATTTAAAAGGTTTTCCATATGTAGAGGCAGATCTTAGGACACACACGCACGCAAAACTATACACATAAACACACCTGCACTCAGTTGGCTTAGCAACATGTGCAATATGCGAAAAAAGGCTTCTGTGCATATACACACGTGCACGTAGTGTAGGCATAGGTTGACACACAAACACGCATACAGACACATTCATCCTCTTATTGCTCTCCTAGGGAATAGCTTTGTCCTCTTACAGCACTCCAATGGGAAAGTGCTGGGCATTAGAGAGGAGGGGGAGACAGACAGACTTAAGAGACAGTGATAGTAGGGTTAGAAAGGGAGATAGAAAGAAGCTTCACCAGAGTAAATTCATATTCGTCCTTGTTTGAATTTATGCGTTTATGAATTTTGTGTCTGTCGGACAAACTGTGTTGTTTTAGTCTGTTGTGAGCTCTCATTTCGGCATTTTGCTGCTCATATTCTGAGATTTACACTGTGGGATTAAACCGACTGTTGCGTCAGCCTAGTGGCTCTACTCAAATACACATTCGCACACATGCAAACCAAAAATAATCCTTTTTATAGTCGTTGTCATTGTAATCCACACAGGAGTCTAAAGGGTTTTTCCCCTTTTGTTTTTCCATTTCATTTATTAGATACGCTAATGTTCATGAACATTTATTTAATTGCACTTTTTCTTACGCTTGTTGACGTGACCTAAATGAATGACAACAAAGGTTTGACCAGGACACAAATGATGTCCGATGTTTGCTCTCAGCACTCTTCTTTCCTTCTGACTG
This sequence comes from Cottoperca gobio, assembly GCF_900634415.1. Lineage (NCBI taxonomy): Eukaryota > Metazoa > Chordata > Actinopteri > Perciformes > Bovichtidae > Cottoperca > Cottoperca gobio. Next base: position 7,691,999 of record NC_041367.1, read on the forward strand.
TGTCTCCTTACTTTTACTTCTTTAATCGGCGGCACCTTTTTCTCTCTATTACGAAATACGCTTGCTTGTCATCCATCACACATTTGAAAGGCTATCTGTAACAAATTGCCCGGCCGTCTCCTGAAGTGCCTGGACAGGAAATGAATTGGCCCTTAATTTAGCTCTGACTCTGAACCAGGCAAAGGTAATTAAGAGAAATATGAACTGTGGAGCCTCTGAGAAATGACAAGGTCCTCGTCAAACAAAAGATGTGCATATGGAAGAATTGATGCTACTGAGTTTCTTTTCTTTTTGTCAGAAACAATATTTTGAAATTGTTTTTCTGCTTCTGTGTGAACAGCACAGACAAATTAGAGCAGTTGAAGAAGTGGGATTACATGACACGGGCCAAGAGACAGAATACAACTAATCCTCAGTGTTTCATTAACTGTTCTCCTTTGTCTTATTATTCAGTTTAAAAAAGAAAGTCAGCTCTTCCTGCTGCGCCAAGTAAAACGGATGCTTCTATCCATTCATCACATCAGGCAATTTGTTCAGTTGCCTAATGTGTTAATGGGTTACTGCAAGAAATGGGTCATCAAATTAAATGAAATATTAACAGTAAATGGGTTGCCTTGGCTGACTCTCACAAATATATTTAGGGGATGGACTGACTTACACTGGCTTCTGACAATTATTGTTCAGTTCCAAATGAACAGAGAAAAACTGAAAAGGTGGATGTTTTTGGCAGAACAACAAGCGTGTAGGCACTCGGGAAGCTCAATCATTAGAGTCTCTGCACATACACACACACAACTGTACACAACACGCAGTATTACGATGTCCTAAACTAGCTTGTAACAACTGTTTGAGATGTTTGAACTCTGTGTGGCCACCCAAAGACGCATTGTTAGATCATACAAAGCAAACTAAACACATAATTGTACCTTTTTACAACAGATATGATTCAATTCGTCAAAGAGGCTCCTAGACTGTCATGTAATGGTGTTGGCCTACTTCTCAAGCAGATGTCTTTTTGATACTTTAAGCATGATGATGGGCTTTACAACCAAAAGCTTCTTGCCTTTTAAGGTATTTTCTGTTTTTTTTATATAAATAAGCAAGCTATGATGGCCATATAACTTTTCCAGTTATGTTGTCTCAACCCGGTGTAGAGTGGCTCAACTTTGATTTGACCAATGAGATGAGACATCAGAAAGAAGAAAGAAGAGGCGGAGGTGAAACAGGTTCATAGCCTGCCAATTCAAATCCCTATGGGAAATTCCAACTAAATGGATGAGCTGTCAGTGACTTTATCTTTGGTTTGAGAGTTTGATTTTTCTATCAGAAACTTAGCTGACTGATGGTGCTACCGCTGCATATGTTTAACTGATCTCCACTATACTGGAGAGTCTGCTGAGGAGGTAATTCACAGAAGGGTGGAGAAGAAGTATGCACCCACTTTGTTGTGTTCTGATGAGCCACGGATTCTCCTTCAGTGGACATTTAATTGTTCCCAAGTGATCCATCAAACAGCTCAGGCTTCATTTAAAGGATTCAAGGATCATTTGTGCTCATTATGCAACACAGGGCTGCACAGCAAAATGCAGTCGTAGCTTAATCCATTATGCTACACATGAAAAACATGACGGAGCAGAACAACAACGGTAGCAGTGGTGCATTCCTGAAGGGCCTTTTAAAAAATTTTGCAGCAGGAAGAATGTAAACAAACAAAAACAATGATGGATTCTCTGCGCAGATAAATAACTAATATGACTCGTATGTCATTCTACAGTTCCTACTCATCTCTCTGTTCAGAAAAGTACGGACAGTTTACAGGCTTTGTTGAAGACTTGGATCAAGATGAGGTAACCTACCTTTTAGAATTAGACAATGCTAATGAGCTATACAGATTAGATGGGAACATTCACTGTTGATAACCTTTGCAACGGTTGACGTGGATACTTAAGTTACAACTTTGAGACTGCAGATGTAATCTCAATTCTGCGCAGTTCTGTACTTTTTAACGGCTGTTCAACATCAAATAGTTTGTTTCAATGTATACACGTTTCTTCAACTGGACGACGCCTGAAGTCAGCAGTGAAGGATGTTCTCCCCCGACTCCAGCAAACGCATACACCAAACCCCCTTCGCCCATTTGTCTCTGTCTCCCTCTCTTCCGGTGAGCTCAGTGAGACGGGTGTGATGTGTGCCGCATCACAGCCCCCGCACAGCTTGTTACCATAGCAACACAGGAGACTGAGAACAAGAAAATTATAGAAAGACGGAGATGGAGTGAGAGAGAGTGTGTGACGGAGAGAAAGTTTGCAAGAGAGAGGGAGAGAGAGGGATGTTTACTTGTGTACTATACACATGCCTCCGTCTGTGTCCCCTTACTCTAATGAGGACAGTTTCCGAATTCTTCCAAAATCCTAAACTTTGGGTCATTGAGGTCAATTTTACCGATTTTGGAGGCTTGAGCAGATTTTTAAATTCACATTCAGTCATGTATACAGCATATTCTGTGTGGATAATCCAAATGTAGCATTTTCCGATTAAGACATGTGGCATAGACTGATATTATTTGCGTTTTAGGAGCATTCTTTGGACATGTATACAGCGCATTTGGATTATTAGAATATTGTCTCATTTGGGGTTTTTAGAGCAGTTTGCGACACACAGCCTCCTGCCTGTTTGCGTCCAGCTCTGTGCGTTGTAGTTTGCAAGGCTGGGGTAGAGATGCATGCCCAAGCTCACATGTCTGATCAGAAGGAGAAACACACACACACACACACGACTTTGAAACATTATGAAAGACTTGGATATCAAGAGGGTTTTGGATATGTGCAAATATCACAACGTATACCTTTTTCTAGATGGTGGTTGAAGAAATGAAAGAGGGAGTCTGTGTTCGCTCGATCCAACAAGTCCGCCAGGTGGAAAACTTTGATAAAAATCCTATTTGATTTTGATGCCAAGAAACAAAAAGACCCAGGAGGCTCTACTAAACATGTTAATCGGAGTATGCAGGGCTGCAATCCTCAGACTCATGTCATGTCAAGGAAAAAAATAGTGAGGAATATTGGTATTTTTTAAATTTAATTGGTTTCTAAAGTTAATTTAATTGGCACACAAATCTATTCTTACAATTGGTTCAATGTCAGGGGGACGTCTTTGAGGTCATGAAGGTAATCTTAACCAAGAATATGGTCTGTGCCACACATTATTCAACATTTGCTGTATATAAATGCATCATCTGTATTACCTTGGCTCACTGGGGAGTCATAGATAAAGCGTCCTCCCAATGCATGTGTCATACTATTTTAAAATCAAAAGCACCCTATCACAGCGGCCTGCGTTCCAGCAGGCATGGCTCTTTGCTGCATCTCTCTCTCATTCACTTAACTGCCGTTCCCGTTTCTCTGCAAGCTATCACTATCCAATAAAGGAGAAATGCTGACGAAATAAATATATATATAAAATAAAATAATAATTACCACAAGGCCGGGGGATTTTCAATAAATACAAACAAAATGAAAGTAGTGATGTTTCTGAAAACCGAAAAAATCCACTGAGTCGACAAATATTGCCTCCAGAGAAGAACTAGAAATATGTGTTGCTACTGCAAATGCAAAAGAGTTACATCAAATGATTTAGCCACTTACAGATACAGACTCGATCTAACCAATACAGCATAAAGCTTCAATGTGGGAACTACCGCATCCATCACTGGCATTGATGAGTTTAAGCAAACCAAATCCTTAAGCATGCATAAACTCCAGGGACACAGTCTGGCCAAAGAGATCAGCTTCCAGAGACCAGAGTATGCTAACATTGTTAAGTAGGACACACAGAGGACAAGCAGCATTTTTTACTCTCCTGCTCAGAATATAAACAGATTAGAGAAATATATTTCCCAGTGTTGGCTGAAAGAATACCCAAATAATGACTCAAAGCTGTGAAAACACAAACAAAACCACGTTTAAATTTGAATTTGAGAAACACAGGGAGAAACGAGAGAGGGGGTAAATGAGATGTGTGATACCAATGAGATGTGGGAATGTCATTAATGTCCAGAATAACATGCAGCTAATTTACTGTAGATGCGTCTCGTACTCTCTCTTTTTCTCTGCCACGCACACACACACACGATTCTGTGGGCGATAAGCTGGATGTCTCGTTACTGGGCATTAGCTGCACCTCTCCTTGCTAATCCCTGCTCTCAAACAGACAGGCTGCTGGTGGTGGTGGTGGTGGTGGTGGTGTGTGTGTGTGTGTGTGTGTGTGTGTGTGTGTGTGTGTGTGTGTGTGTGAAGCCCAACAGTATAATTATTGCCATCGTGTAAAGCAGAGAATAGCTCTGACTGCTGTTTCTAAGCTAACGGCTAATCATTAGGTTACACCAGATTTTCCATTAATGGCCGTGTGTGCACGTGTGAAGAGAAGAGTGTGTGGTAAATTGTGTGTGTCTGTGTGTATATGAGTTTGTATAGATACTTGGCATTAGAGATTGTTGTCTTGAATATATTTATTTATATATATATATATAGTATACATATAGTGTATATATAATATATATAGGGTATATATAATGTATATAATATATATATATATATATATATATATATATATATATATATATAGTGTATATAAACATGTCGATATAGTATATTGCTTATGTTATTCGACTTTCAGTTATGAGTGTTGTTTAAGTGTTATTAGCACGATATTAGGATCGGTCATGTCTCACTGTAATCAGTCCTCGTGTCCTGACTACGGACTATTTACTCTGTCAATGGAATTGGCTTCAATCAAATAATGACACAACGTTACTTTAAACTCACCTCCCAGCCTGGTTCCCGGCTGGGACGTTGCCTTTGAAAGTCAGTTAAATGACTTGGCTTTGGCACAGCGCTCTAAGGATGTAGAAACTGAGAAATTGGGGGGGGGAGTGCTGAGAGGAAAATAAAATGATAGATTGAAGGTTTGAAAAGCAGAGATGTAGAAAGGATCAGGCAGCGAGAGACCAAAAGGCCACAGTGGTGATAAAGATGAAGCAGAAATAAGAGGACGAGAGAGAGAGTAATGTTACATTGGTGGTATATTACCTGAGGAGGTGATATTACAATGTTCGCTGTGCTGAATATGAGAGATGACACTTTTATGTGTGAAGCAATAAAAAGTGATGAGGCCAGACCAGAAGGAATAGGCAGAATATACAGCTTCTATCTCTCTAACTCATTCCCCACTGACATCATTCTTGCATCTCTCTCGCCTGGTGTTTCTTTCTCTCCTGCTCTACTCACTTCTTCACCTCAAATGTTATTGCTCTTCTTCTTTCTCAACCTCGCCAAGAAACACACAGTTACAAAACACTGCCATTTTCTTTTTCATCCTTCCCTCTTTCCCTCTGTCAGTCATTTTATATCTCCCCCACCCCCCCAGGGAGGATATCTGTGTCACTTTATCCCCACTCTCTCTTGTCTCTCTCAATCCTGCCTATCTCTGTGGATTTAGTTGTCTTTAACCTCTCCACTCCTGGAGTGGTTCTCATGCTTTTCCTTGTCTGTTGTTTGCGGTTTTGTTCCTTTTTAATTGTCATTTCTTCCTCCTCACCGCTGCTCACTTTCCATTTCTTTTGTTGAGCTTTATTTGTTGTACAAAATATTGGGGGAAACCCAAAAGTCCCAGTTTTTTTCCCCACTCACATACTCGCACACGTGCAACAGAATGTATCTGTGTGTCTTCTGAATATGTGTGTTACTCTCACAGCTGACTGCGTCCAGACAAAGACCCCAGCTGGAGGGGAATAATGTCTGTTATCTACATTCATCCGTCTTTCTTCCCCTCGTACACTCCTTATATTTGCTCCTCGACACCTCCATCTAACGTTATTTTCACTCTTCATCTCCCTAGTTACTCCTCCTAATTTCACGGCTTTCTCTTTTATTTACATTTCCATCGGTACCTCTGTGGTAGAGGGACGAGGGGAGATTCTGTTGTAATACAAATGGACAACTGTGTTTTGTTCTCATTCAACATGCACAGAAGTAACAATTTACATTCAAGCTGCATGTTAAGGTACAAAGTTCTGCCAATATTAAAATGGAAATGCAATGTCCACTTCACAGTAAGTGGTTATGCACTCTGCAACACAATCCTGTTGTACTGTAAAATGCAAAGCAAATACCGTTTATTGTAATCACAGGATTATTATTTTCCAAAGGAGACTATTAAACAGTGCTTTTAACATTACGTTTGTGTCTGTTAGCGATGACATTCTTATGTGATCATTCATCCACTTGTAAATGTGAGATTTCTGCTTTCATAGTCAACAAAGTCATTAATTTAAGATGTGTGCAAAAAAAAGTGCAAACTTTGTATTTGAATGGGAGTTCAATGCCATGTTTTATGTGCATGAGAGACATAAAATGTTTCCAATTATGCTTTAGTAGGTAGGGAGGTTTTGCGCTTCAGCTTTCACCGGGGGCTCGATGATGAAAATATCTCCGCTCGTAGTACGAGACATTGTGATGTGTCTTCTGAAGAAAGTGGAATATAGTTGTTTTCTCGACCTTAGTGACATCGTCTGTTTATCTATCCCACTATCTTTCTCTTTCTACTCTGTATTTGTCAAAGCAACCCCCCCTCCCCCACTTGTTATCTTCATCTCCCCCACACTTCCATTGATTCAGAGTGGATTTGTCCAGAAATGCAATCATATTGAATTGCATTTACTGTCTTGTTGGGAAGCTTTAGCAACAACTTCTCTTACAGTTCAATTCTTCCTCATTGCTTTTGACACATTTTTCCAACGAGGAAATGTTCTCGATGACAAACGGTGATGCAGTGAGTTTGAACAGGCCCTGAAGGTCAATACACATTGCTGAAGTTAGCGCGCTAAAAAATGAAACTGACATATGGAAAATAAGTATTGCTGTAACAGTCATTTTTCTCCATTAGGAAAAGAGCTTTTTGTTAGTTTCCATCGCTTCTTCTTCTTTCTCCTTCTCCCTCCCTCTCCAAGTGACCTTCTCTGAGCTATAGTTTGCTTCAATGAGTCAGTGCTGAATGAATGAGGCTGAATCCAATGGGCTGTCTGACCAACACTTTTTGTTATGTGCATATAATAAAAAGGGGGACAACAGTAATTCAGGTTGAGCTCTGTAAATGTACTTCTTCTTTGTCTCCCCGTCTCTGTATCTGTTACTTGTTTGTGCCTCTGTGTCTTCTTTCTCTTCTGCCTTGATACTTTTGTTTCTGTCCCCCTGTCACATATCAACTCAGCGTGTGTTGTCTGAATACCAGGGGAAATCAGCAAAGTTGCCAAAATCTGAAATACACTCTTGTATGCCTAAACCTATTTTTCCCCAGGTAGTTGGGTAACTGCATTTCAGTCATGATCTGCCAATGTAATTATGGTTCTGCGTAAGATTGAATAATAGTCTGTAAAATAAATAGCAACTACAAGCAGTGGAGAGATATAATATAATAAGAAAAAGGCACAGATGGAACAGAGAGCAAGTGATAATAGATAGATGGATAGAGAAAGCAAAGCAACAAGATCCAAGGGCAGCAATATATAAAAGGAGGAAATAGGCCAGAGAGAAACGGATGAAGAGTAGAAGTATGAAATGGAAGAAATGGGGATAAACCGAAAAAAGACGAGAGGTGAGAGACTGTCAGAAAAAATAGAGACGGAGGGTAATGAAGTGTGGCATCGATAGATGAGTAAAAGTGAACCTGCTGCCAAGGTAAGCAGACGTGGGCTGTACTGCCGCGTGTGTGTGTGTGCGCGTTATTGAATGATGGGCGTGTAAAGTGGTCCGATCACTCACATAATTACACAGTTGGGTACACATGGACACAGGCCTTGCATCCATCTCTCTTTCTTTGTAACACACACACACACTTTTATAGTTTAGCGCTACTGTGCCTGTGTGTGAGACAGTTCTGACATTTTGCTTAATGAGTTTTGCTGTTGTCATGGTGAACTTTGACCTCCGTTTGGCTGAGGCTGTTTATAGATGAGGTGTCCTGGTAGAGGTCTCGCTGATACTTTCCGTTCAAATTACAGTTTGCAAATAAAATGTCAGAGCTCATACTTTTCCTAAAGCCACACATGAATTGATGGATTATTGCGTTTTTTTCTAAGCCTCTCTATGTCACTCATATGACTTTTCTACATGTTAAATAGACTAAGACTTTAACAAGGGGTGTGCCAAGTAGGCTGGATTTCACAGTATCCAATACCAATATTGTGCTTTTTAATCCCACTGTGGAGGTCTCTCCCCTTTCCAAATTCAAACGCCATTATACATCTATCAACAACTATTACATGTATTATGTGCAGGTAACCTTGCTTAGTTCCAGTGTTTAGTTTTTTTCCCTCTGTGCAAAACCATCCACTACATCATGAAAATCCAGGACACTGAAGATCAGTGAGGAGGGGCTGAACGGGCTGATTCTTATATACTTACTAGTGAGCTCTCTCCTTAGCATCCTGCATAGGATTAGCATAAAGTACACCCTACCAGTGTTTTTGCATGCATCATCCTGTTTGTTTGAAATAGTCTTCTGCAAATGACTTTGTGTGCTGACACAAATGGACAGTTGTTGTGGTGCTTGGGAATCCTTAAACTACCTTCATTTAAATGCGGGTTTATGAGAAGCAGCATTTTGAATGCATTAAACAACTAATTCACACAATTCTCTGCACAGCTTGTTTTTCTGGGTTTGAATTTTGACAGCAGAGCTTATGCATGTACAGGTGTTTTGCTGCCGACATTTAAGTTTTAGATGTACACGGCTTACATTTTCTTTCTTTAATTTCCTCGCTTTGTCAGATTGTAACCGTCTGTCTGAGTGTGCTCAGTGTTCTCTTTCCCCACCTGTGTTGCTGGTCCAGCTAATCATTGTTGTCAGGTTTGGTTGGTGGACTGCTGGTGTGTTAGTGTATGTCTGTGTGCAGTATGTATGGTTGTAAGCAGCAGATGCTCATCTAGAATCTCTGCCAGGTTGCCATGGCAGCTAGAGAGTGGGTGGGTTGGGGTCGGGTGGCATGATATTATTGAACTCAGACATTAATTACTAAAGTGACCTATTGGCAGCACAGCTTCAGATCAGATTCAAATATTTTGCCTGATCATTGACTGATCATCAGCTCATGGCGTGGTTTAGCTGTAGGAGATGTAATGATACAGTCTTGATTTGGTTCTATTGAAAATACAGAGCTCACGCTTTGATGCTTTTAACTGTGACCTTTACATGACCTTTATGTCTTCAATGATAACAGTGGTAAATTCTCTATACTTGCTTCTTAGGCACAATACACTGTTTTCAGTTTTCCCCCTTATACGTTTTTATAAAATGTCTTCAATGAATAACCAATTCACCTTGTCTTCAATTCAGATCCTTATCTCCTAACTAAAGATAAGAGAATAAAGAATAATAGAAGATAAGAGTGCCAGAAATGCTCCACCTCCATAATTTATGGCTCCATTGATTCCCATTCTTAACACGACTGCCCATCTGAAACAGATTTGGGAGCAGGAAGTTTATGTGCTAATATCTGACAAATGGGGGGGACCATATCCTCCACCTCGTCCGCTCTTCTACTATGTGTGCGGGACATGATCTATTGCAGTGTAAGGTTCTTTTCAGAGAACATTATATGCTTGATTGGCCGATTTCTTTTTTTTTGACACCCTAATCCTGAACCTCTCCCGTCCCTATTTGGAGTCCCAGCAATTGCAACACCCAACTTTCCTTTCAGATTAAAGCCACAGTTATGCTTTCCACATGAACGGGTGAACAAACATGAGAACGCGGAATCGTGGCAAGAAAACGTTTGATCTTTTATGCTCCGTGCAGTTTTCTCTCTTCACGGCAAACCGACATTCTCAAAGCTCCTCATAGTTCTCCGCCACGTAGTTAGAAAATGTTGGATGTACAGGGACAGGCAACCCTCGCAGATGCGTCAAACATGAGTCGGGTATAACAATTTCCAAACACCCTAGTTAGCCACAAGAACGAATTTCCAAAGTAAATACATGTATTGTCAAGAAGAAGGCAAATAGAGGTCGATATGATCTAGATGCGAGGAGCTAAAGCGAATGCATGAATGATTACGGTATAAATGTTACCAACTTGTAGTGTAAAAATGTGTAGTTAGTCTTTATGGAAGATAAAGAGAGAAAATGTAGTTCCTGGGAACTTGTCCATTGACTTGGCTTTTTCAAAATGAGTCAAAATCTAATTTTGTATCTAAATGTGACTTTCTTGGAGAGGGAGAGGGAGAGAGGGAGAGAGAGAGAGATTTGCCATAGCGCTGTGCTTCTGTTTTGCACCGCTCACATAGGCCATTGATAGTGTGATCTATTGTTCAGCTCTATTGGAACGTCTTTTGTACTGTATCCTTGTTCAGTTGTGATAAAAGCTGTCAGTTGCAACTGTTGTCAATCTTAAGGAAAGGATAAACATCTGAAAATATATTAGCAAGTTTCATGGAAGATGAATTTGTTTAGTGCTTTTAGTGTTCCTGTAACCAAATCTCACTGGTCGACCTTTGCTGGTACTTAGAGTCAAAAGCTTCCAGCGTGGGACAGATTTCACAACCAAGAAAGAAGCAAGTCCATCCATCCATCGTCTACCGCTTATCCGGGATCGGGTCGCGGGGGCAGCAGCTCCAGTAAGGAACCCCAATCTTCCCTTCTCAGGGCCACATCCTCCAGCTCCGACTGGGGGATCCTGAGGCGTTCCCAGGCCAGTGAGGAGATATAATCTCTCCACCTGAGTCCTGGGTCTTCCCCGGGGTCTCCTCCCAGCTGGACGTGCCTGGAACACCTCCCTAGGGAGGCGCCCAGGTGGCATCCTTACTAGATGCCCGAACCACCTCAACTGGCTCCTTTCAACGTAAAGGAGCAGCGGCTCTACTCCGAGTCTCTCACGGATTGGCTGAGCTTCTCACCCTATCTCTAAGGGAGACGCCAGCCACCCATCTGAGAAAACCCATTTCAGGCCGCTTGTACCCGTGATCTCGTTCTTTCGGTCATGACCCAGCCTTCATGACCATAGGGAGGGTAGGAACGAAGATCGACTGGTAGATTGAGAGCTTTGCCTTCTGGCTCAGCTCTCTTTTCGTCACAACGGTGCGGTAAAGTGACTGTAATACCGCCCCCGCTGCGCCGATTCTCCGGCCAATCTCTCGCTCCATTGTCCCCTCACTCGTGAACAAGACCCCGAGGTACTTGAACTCCTTCACTTGGGGTAATGGCTCATTCCCTACCCAGAGTAGGCAATCCACCGGTTTCCTGCTGAGAGCCATGGCCTCAGATTTGGAGGTGCTGATCCTCATCCCAACCGCTTCACACTCGGCTGCGAACCGATCCAGTGACTGTTGAAGGTCACAGACCGATGATGCCATAAGGACCACATCATCTGCAAAGAGCAGCGATGAGATCCTCAGGTCACCGAACTGCAACCCCTCTCCTCCACGACTACGCCTCGATATCCTATCCATGAAAATCACGAACAGGATTGGTGATAAAGCGCAGCCCTGGCGTAGGCCAACATTCACGGGAAACGAGAAAGAAGCAAGTGAAAATTAATAATCACTTGCAAATGAGTTCCAGTTTCTATTTATACTTTGAATGAACATAATGGAAAGGCAATGGCCTCAGGCCTCAGTATGTAGAATTTGGTGCGTGAAAGTTCTGCTTAAGGTAGTGCGTTGGCCTACAACACTGGCATACTGTACTATTATGCAAATAGCATTTCCAATATTGGTAGAGACAGGCCATCTAATGTTAATTGAATAGTGGATAGAAAAGTGTGTGTGTGTGTGTGTGTGTGTGTGTGTGTGTGTGTGTGTGTGTGTGTGTGTGTGTGTGTGTGTGTGTGTTGTGTGTGAGAGAGAGGGTGTGGGTGTGTGTGTATGCATACACTTAAAATCCAGTGTGCTCTAATGAGACACAAAGTACAGACAGCAGGTTGAGCGTGGGCTGAAAACCATGGCAACGGCCTTGGGCTCTTAGACATGTGGAGATAGACGGACGGACGGACAGACAGACAGACAGACAGACAGCGAGACAAAGGATGTCATTAAAAACTGTTATATTGATCAAGAATAGTGAGTGTTTGATTAGCATATTTTACCATGACACACACTCACATAGAAAACCATTACCCCCGTTACACACACATCGATGCACACACACTCAATGCACTCTCATAAATGTATACATTTACCCTGAAGGCTTCTTCTAAAGCCCTCGTCTTGCAGGAACGTTGCCCACACAGTTACATACTGTAAATGTTGATCGGTAAACCTCTGTGTGTATTTCTGTGTATGTATGTTGCATTTGGTTCAAAGTCACACAGCACACACGGCCCTATAGGCTACAGTCTTCTGAATTGAGGGCAAATATTGCAGAACCCCCTCAAATGCACAGTATGCAGAAGACTCACCATCGGTATTATTAGTGGTTGGAGGCACATAGCTTCAAAATGATGTGGGACAGGGAGGAATCAATTTTTCATACATTATCAGTGGCTGTGTTTGGGGCTAGTGTCAATCATCGGCAATCACATTAGCTCCTCTCATCCCTTTTAAAGCTGTGTGCTCCCCACCGGGATTTAATGACACTTTGTAATTGAACAGAGAGTCCAGTCTCTTAAGAGGATACTAATATCTTCTCTCAAGCAGGTCATACGCATTTAAAAATATTATTTATGATATTTAATTAATGGATCTGTTTTCTCTGTCCACACTGGTGTTCTGCCACATGAACTTGGCTTCCACACAAAGTAACTGTCAGGATGTTGTGTAGCTGTTTTGTTGTCAGGGCTCAGATGGAGTTCAGGGATGTTTATTTTTTAAATGTAACTTATTCAGAAATCGCTCTCTTTGTCTCTCAATGCTATTTTATTCAAAAGACTAAAATTACATTTCAAAAACAAATTTGAAGAGTGAAAATGACAGAAAATCCTCTTATGCACCTTTTTCTTCTAGTGTTATGTTCTTTTTAAATCCAGTCTGATCGTATGAACAACTGATTTCAGGTGCTACATTTATGAAGTTTTACACTGTTACAAATAATTGAAGGAATTTGATGAAGAAGCTGTTCACTAGACAGGAATACCCTTTGCAAAACTTTGATAATATTTAGCTGTTGACCTCTTTCAATGCCCAGTTTACGGTTGCTTATTCTGAATACTGAAACCTGTTCTTTTCATGATATCATGGCTTCAGTCGGAGTTTCCATCAGAAACATTTTGCTCTCACACAGTGTTACCAAACATAAACACCAGCAGCAGAAAATCAAAGGAAGATCAATTTATTTCCACAGTTACAATATTTTCATGTACAACATCAGCATATCATGATCTTGGTTTTGCTGCTTCCTGTTTTAGGTTTAAAGGTTCACTCCCCTTTGTGTCATGTCTATTGTTACTTCCGGTCTGTGTTTTCCCGCCTCCTGTGATTTATTTGCCCCGTCTCATTAGATCCTTGTTGGTTCGTCTTCCCCTTTTCAATGTTACCTAGTGTGGTTCATGCTGTGCCATCGTCTCCATCCTGGTTTGTTCCCTCAGTTTTTGCATTGTGCTTTTTTGTATTTCAGCTTATCAAAATACAAAAATACTTTTCTCTTTATACAATTTGTCTTAAACTTTGTTAAATATAGTTCTAAATGCGTAAAAATGTGAGATAACAAAAGAGAGCTTTATTTATCAAAGCTTAAGACAAAGGGTATATAGCAAGTCTGAGCAGTCTATCATAAGCTGAAATATAAAAAAGCACAATGCAAAAACTGAGAGAACACCAGGTTACCTAGACACAGCATGAACCACACAACTGTTAACATGAACACAAACACAATATAAGCAACCTAACCAGGTAACATGGAAAAGGGGGAGACGAGCCGACAAGGAACACATGAGACAGTGTATATACACACGGACACTAATCACAAGAACGGGACACCGCTTGAGGAGGCATACAAAGACACAAGGGCAGGGTGATTTGACACATGACAATCAAATCAGGACGAGAGCAAACAATTAATGAAGGAGGAAAAATAAAGACTGGACGTAAATCTAGACATGACACGAGGAGAGTGTACTTTACAAAAATAAAACAGGAAGCAGGAAGAGCAAGCTCTCTAACGACACAAAGAAACACTCCCCAAAAAGCCTGAGCTCATAAGGAAATTGGGAAGAATCCTCAGAGAGAGAGATGGGTGTTGGCTGGGTGTTCATCAGGATCCTGAGGCGGGAAAAGATCCAATATTGATACTGTAGCTTATTGAAGGAGGTGTTGTTCTTGTTTTTTTTGTCCATGTTCAAAGGCACATTTGAGGGGTGGATCCAGCAGAGACCACAGCAGACAGAGGTTAGGTGGGCTCCATTGTATCTCACTCTACCTGAAGGTCTAACCTACTTAAAGGAGACCTGTGATAGGTAGTCTGAGGACAAGGAGCCGTAGCTCCTCCAGCGTGGCACGCTCATCGGGGTTTCTTTCCAGACACTTGTGCAGCAAAGTCTTTGCCTTTGAAAAGCAAGAAGGACAGCAGGAGATTAATATTTAAGTGGGCAGTTGATCCCATCAAAAAAAACAAATGAAATCTGAAGAATACATTTGTGTGTGTGTGTGTGTGTGTGTGTGTGTGTGTGTGTGTGTGTGTGTGTGTGTGTGTGTGTGTGTGTGTGTACCTGTGGACAGTGCACAGTTGATAGTAATGCATTTTTGGATGAGTGATAGTACAGCGCGCCAAGCAGCCAAACCGTGGCGGGACCTCCTGCTGCTGCCGCCATAGCAGCCGCCATAGCTGCCGCCATAGCAGAAGCCATGGCAGCCACCATAGCAGCTGCCATAGCAGCTGCCATAGCAGCCGCCATAGCAGCCGCCAAAGCAGCCTCCATAGCTGCTGCCATAGCAGCCTCCATAGCGGCCTCCATAGCGGCCGCCATAGCGGCCTCCATAGCGGCCTCCATAGCGGCCGCCATAGCGGCCGCCATAGCTGCCGCCATAGCGGCCTCCATAGCTGCCGCCATAGCAGCCTCCATAGCAGCCTCCATAGCGGCCGCCATAGCTGCCGCCATAGCAGCCGACGGTCAATCCAGTTCACACAACCTAAAGAATATGAACTAAACACACACAAAGGAAAAAACATTAAGATACAACTGAGGAAGGATGATGATGTTAAAACTAAAATACACATTGTTCATATTTCAAAGACAGGGTTTTTGAAGGAAAGAGGGAAACTATAGACTGGGTAAGAAAACTGGTAAATTGCATTATATTAAAATAAAGCATGTAACTTCTTCACTATCCATGAACACATTTTAAGGATATTAAAGGACTTTTTTATCAAATGCTGCGTAAATGTCTCCATAGTATTCTGTTTCTGCCGCCATAGCAGCCTCCATAGCTGCCGCCATAGCTGCCGCCATAACAGCCTCCATAGCTGCCGCCATAGCAGCTGCCATAGCAGCCTCCATAGCTGCCGCCATAACTGCTGCCATAGCTGCCGCCATAGCAGCTCCTATAGCAGCCGCCATAGCAGCCTCCATAGCTGCCGCCATAGCTGCCGCCATAGCTGCCGCCATAGCTGCCGCCATAGCAGCCTCCATAGCTGCCGCCATAGCTGCCGCCATAGCTGCCGCCATAGCTGCCGCCATAGCTGCAGCCGCTGTGCCATTGCTGCCGCTGTGCCATAGCAGCAGGGCCTTTCTCTTGACTCTCTTGACTCTTGATCCTGGCATCCTCCACTGACACCACACAGTGTTCAGTAGGGTTGGATAAGTTATTACTCCTCATCCTTTTTCCGGGGAACATTTCATCACCACTCCTCCTCTTCCTCACACTGACTGTTGCCTGCACATTGTTGCAGGGGTCAGCGGAGTGGCGAATGTAGCTTCTACCCTTTTTGGTCGGTGATGCTGTCTACTTGTTCTCCTCCGTGTCTTGAGATCCGTCAGTTTGGTCACTACAAATGAGAAAAACCCAGTGAACAACTTTTATTGATGTCATGCAAGTGCATTTAGTTACTAATAATGAAGCACTGGCTTGTATGTATGATGATCCATTTTGTTGATGTGCTCAGATTCACTACACATAAGAATTAACTTGTTGTTGTTACAGATTTTATGAGGTGAATTCAGGTGAAGCAAGCTAAATAAATAAGCGAATTAAAAGACTTAAGGCGAGAGACTTCAGGCAAAAACATTTGAGTATTATCTCTTGTGCAAAGTTAGAAGCCATGACTTTGTTGAAGTTTCAAAAACAATTATTGAACGATATAAATGCTTGCAGATATCCAGGTCTCAGTATGAGCGTGTACTGATTTACTGTGTCTGTGTGTCTAACGTACCACAAACTGTTCCATTCAGACTGTTCTGAAACATATGACATCATAATAAGAACCATTCCATAGAATGACCTAATTGGAATCGGAATCACAACATAAATTAGAATGCAGCTATGTGTCAATTAGGTTTTCACAGACAAGGACTTTGTATAACAGTGCATAGATAAACAAAGTAAGATGAATATAATGTAGATATAAATATGAACAAATATTTCAATTATTATTTTTTTATAAAGAAATGTGTACAAAAACATAAATATACAAAGAAAAATACAAAAATGTTTTGACGCGTTGTGAAAAATATGTACAGTATATGTGATTTAATAATGATGAGCTGTGCAGTTTTAGAAGTTGTAGTATTGAATTGTCAGAGGAATGTGCAATAGTTCACAGTACGGAGTATGAGGAACAGTTTGAAACGTACGGAGATACAGTCCCAATGTGACAAATACATTAATGTAACATGTAGTGTCAATGGGAGGGGATAAAGGTCTGTGTCAGCGTCGGTCACAGGACTTGTTAAACTGTTTTTGTGACGTGAGGTTTTGGTCCTAATGGAGAGGGGAGCGATGCAAACAGTTTGTGTCCAGGGTGGGAGGGGTCGGCCACAATCTTTCCTGCCCGCAGTCTAAAGTTCAGTCCAGAGGGGATGTATTTATTTTCAATTATTTTAATTATATATATATATAATATTTCTCTAGTGGAGATCAGGTGATTCATTTCATCCTATGTGGAGTGCATGGTCGTTCTCATTCACTGTTTTCCAGCACATTCAATGGTCCTCCCATTGTTAAGTGTATCTCTGTGCTTTGGTGCTCAAATAGCTGTTTGTTGTTGGTCCATCATCGCTGTGTGCAGTTTGAGAAGAAGAAAAAGGTTTTGATGTTACCTGATATATGCACAGTTCAATTCACTTACAATCAATATATGTATATATATATATATATATATATATATATTATAATATAATATATAATAATCTAAATTCTAAATCCTACAATATGATCATATGGGCTGTTGTAAATCATTACTCTCATTTTAACATATGTTCTGTGTAGTGTATGTGCATTGTTTTAACGCACAACACCATAAGTTATGTTTTCATTGAAATTTTAAGTTTTAGGCAAAAAATAAATAATTCAGCTACATAAATTGTGAATCAGTGCAACACAATAACTTTTTATTAACTGCTGCTTCCCACCCAAGATAGCATGTTTTTTTTAAATTAATTTAATGTGTCCCTTTTGATGATAGAGAGGATAGTGACAACGTGAGTTTTAAATGTTTCGTTTTATGCTAAATATATTGACAATTTCTCCATGGATTGTCATGAAATGTGATATATATATTTGACATTCATTGTCTCCAGAGGATGAATTCTAAAGACTTTGGTGATCGTCTGACCTTTCCACTAGCACCGCCAGCAGTTCAAATGTTCCCTTACAGCATAGATCACTGACAGGCGGACCGCGGTCCGAGTCCGGACTCAGACGCCGACCTATATGGACCCGGACCTATAATCGATAAATCATTCACTGCCCAACAACGTGCTGATGAATGTTCCCTCAGAGTTGCTTAGATTTTGGGTCAACACAAAAAAACATTTAGTGATGGAGGGGCAGTCAAGGAGTGCATGAGTGCAGGAGCTGAAGCTTTACTTGAGGAAACAAAGATGAACTTATGTCAGCATCATCGTTCTAAAGTTAAGCACTTTATTTTAAGATGTACAATTTTTCAAAAGCTATTTTATTTATTTTCTTTTAATTTTAAATGCAGCTTGAGAAGAACATTATACATATCTGCAGTATTATATATCTGTATAGTTCAATGTTAAGTGACAATAAATATTGTCAAAATGTTTTTGAATTATACTTTCTTTACAGTCAGTTGTTGATGACGTGCAGACGTTGATGCAGCTACTAGGCTACTTCAATATATATCACACTAATTCATAACGCAAGTTAGACATTATGATGTTTCGGACCTTTGCTTGAACCAATAGTAAATTCTCCATATCATGTTAAGTTAACTAGTTAAATTAACATTTATATATATATATCTATTAACCACATATGCAGTTACTGAAAAGGTATTTTGTGCTACAGTTATTACAGAAAAATAGCTATTTTGAGCTTCCCAAGCACATCGCCTTTTTTGACGCAAAGCGAGTCACCAAGATACCAAACAGGCGCAAGTGAAGACAGACCGCACTGTGTGTTTAAAAAAGGCGATCCTTGCTTTCATCCAGCTGTTGAAAATTCAGTAATGAGGATTGAAAATAAAAATCCTCCCTAAACAGAAGTCCCCACAGTATTGTTTAAATATGATACTTTGTCATATTAAGCACAACAGTGCTCAGAAACAAACCGGAGAACATTTATTGATTTACAAACATCAAGAATGTTTCAATTATAAAATAAACCTGTGTGATACAGAAGAAAACATATTGTTGTTATTTGTGTTTGAGTTACTGTGTTAACTGGGAAATTATTAAAATCACATTTCCTATGCTATTTAAGCTAGACAGAAGACCTAGCATTATCACGGTATAATTCAGTGGGAGTGAGAAGATGGTTTCAGGTGGTTATTCATGCAGGTGTGCTCGTGGGTGAATTTTGTCTGAATGTTGCCAGCGTTGCTTGTCATTTTGGCGTTTGAGAAGCTGCAGGTGTGACCTGCTGGGAAGCTTGCCAAGTAGGTGACAAGGGAAAGAAAGAAAGAAAGAAAGAAGAAAGAAAGAAAGAAAGAACCAAAAAAAGGACCCCAAAGGATAAGAAAACATGCAAATGCAGCACACGAGGGACACAACATGTGTAGACGTGAGTATGTGAATGTGTGCATAAGAGCAGAAATGAGAGAAACGGTAAGAAATGAGAGAAGACATATTGGCTGACGGGTGCAGTGGAATGTGAGAGTTGGAGGATTGGGAAGAAGAGGAGGGTAGAAGAAGAGGATGGTAGAAAAACAGAGCGAAGCGGCTCAAGGGAAAGCTGAAGGTGTTAAGAGAGGGCGAAAGAGAAGGATGAGGAGAGAAAAAGGAAGAAATCCGTCGACAGAGAAAGAGCTGATTAATAATTGATTATTTACTTCTGAATCTGTTTTCACTGCCTAAGTCTTCAATCTCTTTGGTATTGTCTTTATTTTTCTCACTTCTTTATTTCTCACTCTTCCACCCACTGCGTCTCTGTCAATACAACATTGTGTTAAACACAGACTCGGAACAAATAGCCTACTCAAGTGAAGACATCAAATCCTGTTCATTCTTCCCTCCGGGGGGCTACTGATTGATCCATTGTGAGGACATGCGGTTCGATGATAGCACTTTGTTGCTCTGCATGGGACAGCGTCCTCTGCATGACACCAGACCCAAAAAACAGTCAATGGTTTGTGAATCTCTTAAAGTTATAAGTATGTAGTAACATTGTGACTTTCGAATTGTTTACTTGAAATGATACCTGATACACACACTGGTGTCAGATAAACCAGTGGTCCCCAACCTTCTTGGCTTGTGACTCCTTAATATGAAGTAGGTCTAATATCTACCTGTGACCCATCGCAGGTGGGTCAGGTTGTATATGTCTCTGGGTTATCATCGAGCCACAAAATAAGGGATTGTGTCATTTTCAAAGGCCCAAAGAAGTAATCAAATATTAGAAATGTCTGAAAAATAAATATAATTTTGTGAAGCCAATGTTTTCTGCTTTCTATCCTGTTAATTGTCCTCTCAGATTAGTTTGTGACCACTTTGGGTGCCCCAAACCCAAAGTTGGGATCCACTTCCTTAAAACCACAACTGGTGATAATTTAGAATTTTTTCCAGAAACGTCATTAAAGCCCAAATAAATCAGTAAACATGCTCCTCAATAAATCTATGTCCACGAAAGTAGCCCTTTCTCACTTATCTATGACAACAAGCTAAACAAGCCTTAGCGACAGAACCGCTGTCAACCATACAAATATGAAACCATACTTTCACACCCACACTTCACACATTTATTTGGCTGCTTACAGGTCTTATCTATCCTGTAATGAATAGCCATCTAGAAAGGCTTCAACCGTGATTTATGACCACTGCTTGGAGGCGGAGGGTAACCAGAGGAACGACATAAATATAGAAGAAAAAGTTAGAGCGACACAAATGGTGGCAGAAGGCAGTTACACACACTCGCACAAACACTTTGGGTCTCCAATCAGACTGAGGCTGGAAGTCCTGCTGCAGGAGAAAATGAGTTTTGTTCTCTGGAGGCTCAAAGAGAAGGGGAAGAGAGAGAGAAAGAAAGAAAAGAGAATTTCTGCTGGAAGAGCTGAGGATCATTGTCCTGCTTGAGGCCATGTTGGCAGTAGTTGTGAAAGGAGGAAAGAAGATTTGTCTTTCACTTCCACTTCTCTCTCTTTCAGTTCCTCTCTTTATCTCTCTCTCTCTCACACACACACACACACACACACACACACACACACACACACACACACACACACACACACACACACACAGTGCCATCTGTGTCTCCTTGAGGAGCGGTAAACCCAAATCTCCACCCCCCCCAAAAAAAAGGCAAACTACAGTGCTATGCCTCCACAGTTTGTCAGTGTGTGTATTGTGAGGTAGTTATATTCATCTTGCTGGTGTCTGACGGGGCACGGCTGCTGAGCTGCAGCCAAAATACTCTATTTAACCTAGATCATCTCAACACCCGGGCTGGTGTGTGTGTGTGTGTCTGTGCGTAATGTTTATGCCTATTTGTCAGCGATATGATGAGTTTTGGACATCGCCCATAATGATGTAAGAGCTCCCTCCCACATGTCCTCTCTGCTAATCATTCTGTTTGTGCCTCCTTTCACTGATTTTTTTCCCTGATTTGCTTTTTGCTATTTCTGCCTCTGTCTCTCGCTGCTCTTCCTCGTCTTTTTGCTCATTCCATTTGCTCCTTGCTCTGAGGAAACTAGAACACTCACCAAGTAAATGTGTGTGTGTGTGTGTGTGTGTCATAGATTGTATTTGTTATAGTGACACGATGTTATCCTTGTGCTTCACCTCTCAACCTAACAATTTAATTTCATGCACACCCACACAACACCCATAGTTGTTTATTGTAATTCCAGCTCTCTGAAGAAAGCCCACCACTGTAACACCCACTCATCGTTGCATCTTGGTACAATACATGTTTCATGTACAATACACGCTCAGCTAATCAGATTGATTATTTTTTAACTAGCAGTATTAAATCCTATAGGTGCTGGCCCTATAAAAGGTCCGCAGACAGCACTCCTGCCAGAGGGCTCCTTTTTAGATTACAGGCTCTCTCTCAAAACTGGACTCTGAAAACTGAAATGGAGATCAGATAAGGTGTACGAGTTCTGGGAGGCTTATTCGAGCAGTTCCAACTGTCATCGAGGCAGTCCCATTATTTCAACCTTCAATTATAATAGAAAGACCAAAGACAATTTTCCCACATACAGTACACCACCTCAGGGTTGAGAGAAGGACGTCTGAAAAGCATAAAATGTCCAATTAAGTTCTCTAAACGGCTTGTGCAGCATAATCAGCATAAGTATTTTGGAATAATCAAATGATTCCACCACATTTTCCGAGGAAACAATGCAAATGTTGTTTTGATTGTGAAACAGCGGAGCGGGTATTTTCATTCTCACAATTAAATTGATGGAGTTTGCTAAACTTTTCTGCTTGTCTTGTCGTTTTGTTTCTTTGCAGTGATGGATGGGCGGACCGGTACGATGTAACAGATGGCTACGTTAGGGAAGCGGCGGGCGGTATTACCATCAAGCTCCAGTCGGCTGATGTGAAATGGTTCGACGAGTACTACCTTAAACTCCGTCCTGAAAACAACCTCAGGAACCCCTGGTTTCCGGAGTTCTGGCAGCATCGTTTCCACTGTCGACTTAAAGGTCACCCACAGGAGAGCATCAAATACAACCGCACCTGTGGCAGTGAGTACAGACACAAACAGCATGCTGTGGACATAGACAGCACAGGGTTCCTGAGTTACAGCTGTACTGTGCTTCTGTTTTAACCGCAACCATCTGGGGTACAGAGAGAGAGAGAGAGAGAGAGAGAGATAAAGAGGGGGAGAGAGAGGCTGCATTGATTCAACATAACAGCCTACACTAACAATCTGCATTTTGTTTCAGGATTTCATAATGGCCACTATTTATGCAAATAACATACAAACAGAATGGCTGAACACACGCACATACACACACATACGCATATGGATACACACAGCTTTCCGGTTCATCTGGAGAGATCCCTTGTGGCTGTGAGTGCACCTTCCCTTTATTTCTTTGTATTCGTCTCCCCCTATCTTTCTCTCTCTGTTTCAATTCCTCCATTCATAGGCAAAGCGGCGTGTGAGAGCCGCATCAAAGGGAGTCATGTCTCATGTATTCTAGTGAAATCCAAATGAACAGGACACAGAAAGAGGCAGACAGAAATGAGATGTGGAAGTGGGAAGTGGCCGATGAGAGAAGAAAGAGAGTGGTCTTTGATGTCAGGGGGGAAAAAAAAGCACCACGTGTTTCATAACACTAGAAGGGAAATTAAGAGTTTCTCTGATATACCTGCCTTTCTCTTTCCGTCGTTCCTCCCCAAACCAATCCTCCCTCCCCGCCCGACTCTACCCTCCCACCTCTGCAGAGCGAGAGTCGCTTCGGCAGCAGTATGCGCAGGACACTAAGATGGGCTTTGTCATAAATGCCATTTACTCGATGGCATATGGCCTGCATAACATGCAACGGGCACTCTGCCCAGGCTATCAGGTAGGTACTGCTCTGATGGATGAATGGAGGGACATACTAGGACAAAGCAAGGAGATAAAGGAGGGAGATGAAGGGGTGGAGAGGGGGAATGGTGGGACATAAAGAAAGTACCAGCTGGGTAGGCTGCCATATTAAATCTTGTTTCCTCGGTGGCCATCTTTTACTTATTGTCAGAATACATACACTTCACCGGGAAAGTGCAAGAACGAAACCTGGGGGATCGCTTATACTATATAAACATTACTTATTAGTATGTGTCCAGTTAAATAGAAAGGTACAGTTTTACATCAGTGCTGATTAACCTGTGATTTTGGCTCATATTATTTGTAATATTTGTGGGATTTACTTTAGATTTCATCCTTGCAGATACTGTATGTTAACTGGAATGCAATATGTCTGACAGGGACTCCATTCTGACTTAACGTCATGAGATTATCCAACTTGGCACTGTTCACTGTGTGGGGAAATGCTACGGTGAATGGACGTAATGGGACAGTCTTGGGATAGAAAACCCCCCTGCTACATTTACATTTTCATGAAACTTAGAGGGATAGTTCACCCTGTCTGCTGATGTTTTCATTGCATAACGATTGCCAATAATCATGTTTTGAACATACTTTACTGTAATTAAGCTGAGATTTAAAGGAATATTGTTGCCGTTCATATACCACTGCATACAGTTATTGTAATTGTATCAGCATGGATGTCCATTGAGCACCAGTTCTTTGTGAGCACACAAGAATACTTCCATAGAAAATAAAGGAACATTTCTGTTGGATATGACATGATTGTTCATGTATTTTAAGGGCCTGTGTGATGCCATGCGACCCATAGATGGTGCTACACTGCTGGACTTCTTGATGAAAACCAACTTCACAGGCGTCTCAGGGGAGGGAATCTTATTTGATGTGAACGGAGACTCACCTGGCAGGTACGCACTTAAACTCAACGAAACTGTCATGGATTTCTTCTTTATTTGGCCTTTGGGCTTGCATGGTATGACACGACTTATGGGTGTTAATGCGTTGGATGTGATCTGCACGTGTACCTTTCATCCACAGGTACGAAATAATGAATTTCAAAAAGATGGGGAAGGACTACTACGACTACATTAATGTAGGCAGTTGGGACAACAGAGGCTTGAAGATAGATGATGATGAAATCTGGCCTAACAAAGACGGCATGATCAAGTCAGTCTGCAGTGAACCCTGTGACAAAGGACAGATTAAGGTAAAATGGCGCATACGGATAAAACGTCTGGTTACATGGAGCATTTTTCCAGTATTTACTTTGCAGTTAGTAAAAGTCATTACAGGCTATATTGTACTGTGGAGTGTTTTCCATACATACAAATGTCTTGTAGGACAGTTAAACATAAATAAAAGGCTCCATGTAATACGGTGGCTGGAGAATTGCAAGCATGTACTCCACAAAGGTAAAGGTACACACAGACATTGTGCATTCTGTCCCCTCCAGGTGATCCGTAAAGGTGAGGTGAGCTGCTGCTGGACGTGCACTCCCTGCAAAGAAAATGAGTTTGTGTTCGACGAGTACACCTGCCGAGCCTGTGAACTGGGCTCCTGGCCTACTGATGACCTCACAGGTCAGTCGCTGTGTGTGTGTGTGCGTGTGTGTGTGTGTGTGTGTACGTGTCTGCATGTTTATTTATAACATAAATGTGCAATCTCAGAGACATTTCCGCTTTGCTAAGAAAATACTTGAATAGAAATACTGCAATGAGCACATGAAGCTGCAGTATTTTTGCCCACGCTCCTGCATGAAAACCCTGTAATACCAAACGCAATAATCGTGATGCTGCACGAAAGAAACCGTGAAATGACCGCTGATACGTGTGTGTGTGTGTGTGTGTGTGTGTGTGTGTGTGTGTGCATAATTGTGTGTAGGGTTATAGGATAAAAGATGTTTAGTAGAATTAGATAATTGGGTTTTCCCTCACACAGCTTGCCATTACTGCATATCATTATACAGTCCTGCAGCAACTAGATAGAGCGATACAATAGAGAGAGAAACTGAGAGACGATTTCTCCGTTTCACCCTCTCCTCCTCCTCCCCTCCACTTCCTCTTTCTCATCTCTTTAATTTGTTACCAACATGGTCACTGCTGTTTTAATTATTTTGCATCAAGAGCAGCTTCCAATGCAAATGCACTTCAGTTGCAATGGAAATCTATTTCCTCTCCATTGCGTTCGAAGCGGTTGAATATTGCCTTGTTATGCTTTCAGCTGTTCATTATACCACTTGCTAGCTCCTCACCATGCTCAATGATTAAAACATGAATCGAGCCCTGCTGAAAATTTAGATTGCGCTTCACTGCGAGAGAGAGAAGCATCCTTAAACTAAAACGGGGAACAAACCGGTGAGAAAATTGACAGTGAAAAAAGAGGGAGATAAAGAATCCAAAGAGTGATTGGGGTTACGTATTACTTTGTGTGTGTTTGTCTGTGCATGTCCATGTGTGCGAGTACGTGTATGCGACTCATTTCATCAACAATAAGTGCTGCGTGTCCCCCAGCGGGTCTATATGGAACAGTAATAATGAGGTGTAAACAAACTGCTTGCCCTGTTCCTCCAGCAGACATTTTGATCTGTCTCCCTCAGGCCAAAGGAAGGAATGAGAAAGATGAAGAGATAAAGAGGCAGCGAGTATAGGAGAGATAGATAGAGAGAGAGAGAGAGAGAGAGAGAGAGAGAGAGAGAGAGAGAGAGAGAGAGAGAGAGAGCACTGTGCTTTGAGAAAAAAGCATAGAAAGCAAAGGAGCGTTTTGGTGACAGCAATAGAGCAAGAAGAAGAGAGTGAGGGAAAAGTGACTTAGAAACATAAAGAGAAGGAAAAAGTGAGTCTGAAAGAGAGAGAGAGAGAGAGAGAGAGAGAGAGAGAGAGAGAGAGAGATGGAGATGAATAAAGGCTGTGACAGAAGCAGCAGCCAGGGAGAGTGAAAGGAGCAGTAAAAGGGAGGATTAGCTTTGGGATTTGAGCCTCTCCACTGATCGGTAAAGTTCCACAGTTTGAGTCTGAGAGTGTTTAAAGGAGTTTGCCTCAAAACTTTATATTGACTGAACCCTCCAAACGCCCCCCCCCCCCCCCCTCCCTCCCATCCCTTTAATGCACCAGTTTGGCTGAGGGTCAAAAACAACATGATTTCCTGCAGGTTCGTGAACTAATTAAGTATTAAAATGCAGACGTAGCCGATGCCTTTCGACTGCTCGGAGAAAACCCATGAGGAAAACACTGATCTGGGATTTTCGGCCTCAGCATCTACATTTATGTGGGCAGGATTAATTGGAGCCGGTGGGTGATCCTCAGCCCTCATTGTTAGGCAGGACAGGTACTGTAGTCCTTGTCTCTTAAAGAGGGGCTATGTTAAAGTAGTAAGAAAGCACTAACTACATGAAGTTGAACGGTTACATTTACATCCACTTAATTCCTAAAATAACTTTATTTCTCCTTATTTATGTATGGTTTATGTTTTGTCTTTAAACAAACCCAGGACCAAATGTTGCCATGATGACACACACAGACTCACAAAGTGAAAACAATACCAGCGTCGATGTCGCGGCTGGTAATTGTTATATGGATTCAATACCTCACACTGTGTTTTAGATTATACAGATAATATCCAAATGGCTGTTCAGTGATATAAGCCTGCGAGTGAGCCATATCCTCCGCAGAGTGCTTCCTCCTTCCTCTGTCAGTTAGTTTCCGTCCCCTTTGGCTCCGCAGCCATTACGGCTGCTGTTTATGCCCCGAAACGTAACCGCTTCTCTCATTTGATAAACTTCATTGACCGTGTTAAAGTTATTAAATGACTTAAGTCTTTTTTAATGACTCTTTCCCTCTCTCTTCGATTTGCAGTACTGTACGAACAGGTGTGTGTGTTTACATGCATGCTTGTGTGTTTGTCTGTGAGAGAGAGAAGCTGTAAGGGCAAGAGAGAAGCAAAGGGAGAAAGTAAGACGGAGAAAATGTATTGGGACAAAAAAGATTTCGAAAGAGTCGACGTGTGTCCCTGCTGCGACAGCATGTCTAGACCATCCAGCCGGATAATTTCAGCAAGCGTTAAGACAGTTCATAATTAGAACTGTCCCTTTAATTAATGCCACTTTATCTCCTCGCCTAGGAGGAACTGAGATGGAGGGAGGAAGGGGGAGGGATGAGGATAAAGGGAGATAAGGGAGATATTAGGGAGGGAAAGACAGGGACAGAGTGATGGATGAGGAATTACAAAGAAAAAGAGAGTGACAGGAAATGGATACAAAGATTGAATGGCAGGGGAACGAGAAGAAGGGGAGAAATAGAGACACAGATGGAGGGATAAGAAAGAAAGTTTGGACAACAGAGAAGCATCCAAGGTCAGAATGCATGCAGTCTGATGTAAGCGGCAAGGTATCAAAGAAAGAGGTGCCAGAGAAAAAGTGAAATCTTCACTTTGTGAGCAACAGTGAATAAGGAAGGAGGAATGCTGAATAATGGCGTGCAGATTGATGGTAACTAAATACTCATTCAGTTGAGTCAGTTTTTTTTAAACACTTTTCACTAGTTTGCTGGTGAGTTAGGAAGTTATTTACACTGAGATGCAGGCTGAAGGCTGAAGGCAATGCTGCTCAGTCAGTTCACAGTTGAGACTTTCCTCCCTGGTTACCTGCGGGTCCAACATACCCTGACCTGTGGAGGGTGTTAGTCACATAAACAAGTGTTGTACACTGATGCTCAACCTGCATCAGATGTGCGTCAAAGGTATAAGAGTGAAACATACATAATGATAAACATTTTTGGCAAAAGTATGTCAGTCTTAACTTAAGCTCACTCTATATTATCTAGTTATCCTGGTTTCACACACATCAGATGAACGTTTTTCATTCATTTAGTGTTAACTGCATCTCCACATACTTCCATCCCCAGGCTGTGACCCCATCCCGGTGGAGTACCTGCGGTGGGGAGACCCTGAACCCATTGCTGCTGTGGTCTTTGCCTGCCTCGGTCTAATGTTCACATTCTTTGTCACCGCAGTCTTCATCAGGTAATGAATCTCTCTGCCTCAGAAGTACAATGCGAGACTAGATAGATATACGGTACTATACATTCCTGCTTTCTTTTCTTAATCAGTTTTGAGTGTGTGTTTAAGTACTTGTACATATAATGTATTTCTACATGTCTTCACTTACATGTCTCTGCACATAATGTGTTCAGGTTCCGGGACACCCCAGTAGTGAAATCTTCCAGTAGGGAGCTGTGCTACATAATACTGGCAGGGATCTGCATGGGGTACATGTGCACCTTCAGCCTCATAACCAAACCCTATGTCATCCACTGCTACCTCCAACGACTGGGAATAGGCCTGTCACCTGCCATGAGCTACTCTGCGCTTGTCACCAAGGTACTGTGAGGATTGAGTTAAGGATTTTTAAAAATAAGAATGAGATGTAGGGTGCAGGAGTTGTAGCGCTAAATAGATTACTTCTAAAGACCTGGAGTACCCGCGTAGGAATAGAGAAAGCAAATGGTCAGAGTATAGATACAGTATGTTCAGTGTATATCATCATAAGGTCTCTGATGGCGTTTGCAATCTGACCCTAGACAAACCGCATCGCTCGGATCCTGGCTGGCAGCAAGAAGAAGATCTGTACCAAGAAACCTCGCTTCATGTCTGCCTGCGCTCAGCTCATCATTGCCTTCCTTCTCATACTGCTGCAGCTGGGCATCATCGTAGCTCTCTTCCTCATGGAGCCACCTAAGGTAAAGTGTGTGTGTGTGTGTGTGTGTGTGTGTGTGTGTGTGTGTGTGTGTGTGTGGGTGTGGGTGTGGGTGTGGGTGTGGGTGTGTGTGTTTCATTGGGATTGGGAGAAATATAAAGAAGAATCAAGAGTTACCTCAAAAAGATGCCTCATAATGAGGTGAGTCCATCACTAATGTTAAGACCATTTGACCCATAAAGGATTAGATTAATTATCAGATCAATGGGTATGTTAAAATACTAAATCATGTTGTTGTCTTTATGCAAAGCAGTTAAATAACCCTGCTCTAAGACTAAATGTTGGACATCTCAAGTCTCAAGTAATAAATGATTAATGCTTCCCCAATCTATTTTAATGATTAACATTATTCACAGTTTAATAAATGGTGCCTGTAGTAAAACCTCTGTCAAGCTTTTTTTCTTTTAATCATTGCCTTGTTTCCCCTCCGTCTGTCTCTATAGGTGATCCATGACTACCCCAGCATCCGCCAGGTCAACCTCATTTGCAACACCAATAACCTGGGTGTGGTTGCCCCGCTGGGATACAATGGCCTGCTCATCCTCAGCTGCACCTTCTATGCCTTCAAGGTACTAGCTGAAGTGTTTATTATTGTACATTACTATGTATGTTTTGCTGTAAATCAATGTCACAAAAGTGTCAGTGAAGTAGCTGCTTGAGATCCACAGCTCCAAGGACACATGTTGTTATTTGTAGGAACATACGCTACATGCTACTTCATGTTGCTTTATATGAGAGAAGTCACACAGACATAACCTGAAAGCAATAATTGAACCACTGTTTGTGTTCGGTGCTCTACCTCTTCCAACAGCAGTAAATTAAATTGTATTGAACTCAACACATTAAAAAGTCAATGTTTGAGTCTAGGTGGCCTGCAGCCATCCATTTTCCAAGCACATAAATGAACACATGTTTATGAACACAGCAGCAGAGAAAACCAATACAACTCACTTGAACATAATGGTATGGTTAGCATCTGATTTATAACGGTAATGCAAAGGCAGAGCGTTAGCCGTGTGTAACAGTGTGTATCTGCCTGTAATGAAACGCTAACGGTGTCTTCCTTTTGTTTTGTTTTCCTGATTTAGGCCAGAATACACAGAATGATTCAACAACAATACAGAAATGTATGAATATTTGCTTACGCTTTATCTCTGCCTCTATGTTTCTCTTCCAGACCCGCAACGTCCCAGCTAATTTCAACGAGGCTAAGTACATTGCCTTTACCATGTACACCACCTGTATTATCTGGCTGGCCTTCGTACCCATCTACTTTGGCTCCAACTACAAAATTATCACCATGTGCTTCAGTGTCAGCCTCAGTGCCACTGTGGCGCTGTGCTGCATGTTCGTACCCAAGGTAAGGCTGAAGCTAATATCCACAGTTACTACACGTCACTCATTCACTGCTTTGTCTCTGTAAATCGATGTATTTCTTCAGCCTCCCTCAACAAACCTCATTTAAATACCTTTTGTCTGATTGCTCGTTAGGTGTCCAAACTTCAAACAAACTGTGGTTGTAATTCTAAATCAGTACACAAGATAAATATGAAACGGCAGGTATTCATAGCAACGGTAATAATACTTTATGCTACATTAGCAGTTAACTCTCACTGTAGAAACACAAGTTATGACTTCAATAATACACCCTGAGGTTTTCTAATCTAATCTTGGACTCAGGAGAGGAATCACCATGATACGCCACGTGTATTTTTCAGTGTATAAATGTCATACTCCTCCTGCCACATGTCCCCATGTTGTGCATGCAGTACACTACAATTTGCTTTGGTGTGTGAATACTTTCATTTGATAATAAACCCCCTAAAAGTATTTGTTTCTTATTAACAGTGTGAGAGAAACCATGTCATTAGATTTGTAATGCACGGGCAGCACTCCCAGTAAACACCATGTCATTGAAAGTGAGCGTTCGAGTGTTTTTGAATGAATGATTAGAAACTTGAAATAGAATTTTCATTAACTGCACTGAAGTGCAAAAGTCTCAATTTAGAATATTATCACGTATCCGGTTTACTCCCACTACATCAGAATTGCAATCAATATAAACAATTAGCTGCGGCTTCTTCTGAGAATTGTCTTTTTATTAGAGCTGTACATTAAAATGACAGCCTCCACACATTTCCAAAAACAGATGCAGTGATGTAGCTCTGTCTGTACATCATTAAATTGAGTTGTTTTTTTTACTGTTTTGCTATACTTAAATAACATATATCTTGTTTTATTTCGCAACAGGTGTACATCATTCTAGCCAAACCAGAGCGTAACGTGCGCAGTGCCTTTACCACTAGCACAGTGGTGCGCATGCACGTGGGCGACGGCAAATCATCCTCAGCCGCCAGCCGTTCTTCTAGTCTGGTTAACCTGTGGAAACGCCGAGGCTCTACTGGAGAGAATCTCAGGTACATCTGTGTGTGTGTGTGTGTGTGTGTGTGTGTGTGTGTGTGTGTGTGTGTGTGTGGTTGTGTGTGTGTGTGTGTGTACACTAGAGGCTCATTGGCCAGGTTAATGCCAGGTTACTCCGCAGTTACAGTCCAAGGTTCCATTTCTGTAATGGCCCCACTCTTTAGACTATTTATGGTGTGTGTGTACGAGCTCTCTAAGAGATTGATTCTCTGAACTCCCCAGAGTCTGCTTGACTGGTCCTCTGACCCTAACATGAACTGCAGACAATTGCCTAATGGAGACACAGCAAAGCAAGAGAGAGGTGAGCTGAGGAAGGGAGGGTAAGGACAAAATTGGAAAGAGAAATCTGAATACAAAGAGAGGATGGAGGGAACGGACAGAGAAATGAAAAGCAGAAGTAATAGTAAACACAGAGGAGAAGAAAAAGGCTAAAGGAATAGTGCTAAAATGAGAGACATAATAGCTTTCACACCCAGCTGAAGGCCATCCTCAACCATCTACTGTGACAGGGAACCGATCAATGGACACAAAGGGAGTGACGCACAGCCACTCGCCCAGAATGAATAGGGAGAAAAAAGACAAGAACACATTTTCGTTTGTCAGCGCGTTTCTCGAGTTCACCCCGCTTAGCAAGCAAGATTTCAATCACGCTGTTATGAGAAATGTCAGGAGTTCTTCCATCTTGGTTCCTTTTTATTCCTCTCTTCCCTTCTCCATCTCTTTTGGTCCTATCTTCCCTTGTGGGTGGTGGTAATTGGCAGGGCTGTCTATCTCCTCAGTGCAGGGCTGGAAGCTGTTGCCTTTGAGATGCTGTCATTGTGCAGTCTGAACAGATGCAGGCAGACATGAAACCAGCGAAACAGGGGGGGGAAATAGAAGAAATATTTGACTGAACCAAATGTTTGAACTACTGCCTGGTTTTACCTTCACCAGATACTAAAATCCGCCTCAGAGCTGGATGCAGTATATGTAAGATACAAATCAATCAAGCAGTCCTTTAGTATGTGCAACATGTGTTCCTGTTCGTAGCATGTCTGGCTTGGGAAGACCGAGCTCCAAAGCCTTCTGTCAGAGACTCTTCCTCTGGAATCAAATGAGTAGATCACAGCACTGTGTATGTGTAGGTCCAGGTCGACATGTGCAGCATATGGATCAGTGTGGACATGCAGTGTGTGTGTGTGCGTGTGTGTGTGTGTGTGTGTGTGTGTGTGTGTGCGTATTACAGAGTGTGCGTGTGTGTCCCAAGAGGGACTTGAGTTATTTTCACCCCCAGCCATGATGGTGTGAGGTTTAATCAGAAGTTCCACTACAGATTAATCACACTAATTAACCTGACAAAAGGATGAGAGGAAGGAAAGTGGGGGGAGCCAGGGGACAGTGCTGTGACCGATGTGAAGCAGAGAAAAGTGGAGAAAATTGTAAGATGGAGGGTGAAATAGAGACAGAGGAAAAGAGAACCTGACAAAGACAAATGAAGAACATAGAGTCTGGAAAAAAATAGGACAGAAAACTAATTGTAGTGAAATTACTGGGCATATGAAGTCCAACTGCTTTTCTGTGATTCAGTCAAGGCTCCATTTAAATATGTTTTCATCTATTAAATGACATTACTCATGTAGGATAATACATAGGAACTAATGTAAAGCAGGGCACATTTATGTTACGTTGTTGCCATGTTTGTATTAGTTGCAGTGAATTTTGCCCTTATCCAAATGTACCACTAACAGGCTCGTAATACTAAATGACTAATAATGGATGCTTTTAGATTTCCTATAACATAATATACAAATTAACAGCCCTATGGAAGTATAATTTCACAATCTACAAAGTTCCTAATAACACTAAAATGACTTACTGAAGTAAGAAATGTCACATCTACATTATGAAATGTCATATATGTGAAGAACTCGCATTGTTCCTCAATAATAAAATAACTTCAATCAGAGCCAGCATCACTTATGATGCAGACACAGAGAACATCTGCAAACATTGTGATGTAACCATGGGAACATTCACCTGCTTCACATTAACTGAGCTTCATAAAACTGTGAGGGATTGTAACTCCTCCACCTCTTGTGTTGACCCGATACCTACAGCATTCTTTAAGCGGATATTCGACAGCATTTCAAGTCACGTCGTATATATTATAAACACGTCTCTCGGGCATCTTCCCAGACGTCTTCAAAACAGCCGTTATAAAACCCTTGCTAAAGAAACCTAACCTAGACAGTAATACGCTGACCAATTACAGGCCAATATCTAACCTTCCATTCATCACCAAAATACTAGAATAAACTCGGTCCAAATAAACTCCTTCCTTAAAGAAAACAACATTCTGGAGGAATTTCAATCAGGCTTCAGAGCATGCCACAGTACCGAAACTGCTCTGACTAAAATAATTAGTGACCTCAGACTAAACTCTGACACAAACAAGGTCTCAATTCTTATCCTGCTAGACCTGAGCGCAGCATTTGACACGATCGACCATGACATCCTAATTAATCGTCTAGTAAAACTTGTTGGTCTTTCTGACTGTGTATTAAACTGGTTCAGAACATATATCAAAGGGAGAAAGTATTTTGTGAGGATTGGAGATCATGTGTCAGAGAAGCATGATGCCCACTTTGGAGTTCCACAAGGGAGCTGCCTCGGTCCATTACTGTTCTCCCTATACATGCTACCACTGGGGGACATTATTAGAGAACACAATGTGTGCTTCCATAGCTACGCGGATGACACAAGACTGTACATCTCTGCTGAACCAAATGATACTGCAGCTGTTAACTCCATCACCACCTGTCTGTCAGCAATAAATAAATGGATGAGCAATAATTTCTTGAAATTAAATGAGAACAAAACTGAAATCCTACTAGTAGGTCCTGTAGCAAAAAGAGAGATGATGCTGAATAACATGGGGAAACTTACTCCTTAGATTAAACCTGAAGTCACAAGTCTTGGTGTTATCATAGACTCAGATCTAAGTTTTAAATCCCACATAAACAAGGTGACAAAATGCACTCTTTATCGGCCTTCCAAAAAAACAACGGAGAGACTTCAGCTCATCCAAAACGCTGCAGTGAGGCTGCTGACTAGAACCAAGAGGAGAGACCACATCAGTCCAGTGTTAGCCTCTCTACACTGGCTTCCAGTAACTTTTAGAATTGACTTCAAGGTCCTCCTTGTATACAAAGCCCTAAACGGAACCGCACCAAGTTACACTGCCAACTCTCTAATCAACTATGTGCCCCCAAGAACATTACGATCATCCACTACTGGTTTGTTAAATGTTCCCAGAAGCATCCAAAAGAAAATTGGGGATGCAGCCCTTTGCAATTATGCACCAAAGCTATGGAACACTTTACCTGCAGACATTAGGGAGGCAAGCTCGCTCAATATCTTCTAAAGTAAGCTAAAAACATATCTCTTTACTTTAGCCTTTTAATAGTGATATTTTATATCTCTTTACTTTAGCCTTTTAATGGTGATATTTTATATCTCTTTACTTTAGCCTTTTAATGGTGATATTTCATATATTTTTATCTTAGCCTTTTAATGATGAATTATTACTGGTTTAACATTTAATGTGTAAAGGTAACTAGGATACATTTTTAGAGTGTGTATTTTTGAAAAACTTGATCAAATAGACTGTTTTACCACGGGGAAAAAGAGGAAGTTTCTCTGATAAATGTGTTCACATGTTCTTTACACAATTAGTGAAAAAGTGAAAGATTAAAGAATATATTGGAGAAAAACTGGCTTTAACCGATAGATTTCATAAAACTTAACAAACAGGGGTTTGTTTATGAAGCGGGCTTTAACCAACGTTAAATGGTCAATACAGAGGTTGACACTGTAAACGTAAATAATGGGTAGCAAAGGGAGTAAACCAGTTGAAGGGCCACAGGGGCCCATTGTTGATCTCACACTTTCGAAATGTGGCCCTGATAGTTTAAAACATTTACAAGAATGGTGTGCCAATGTAATTTTATACTATTTTAATTCTATTTCATACTATTTTAATTCTGCTATTTTTATAATGGTACTTCAGACTCATTTACATCAGTCATTGTACATGACTGTGATTATTGTACTGTAAATGCTCTTATTCTGTCTAATCTTGTACTAATTTTTATGTTTTTGCTGTGAAGCAATTTGGGCTGCAATACTTGTATGAAAGGTGCTATATAAATAAAGCTTATTATTATTATTATTATTATTATTATTATTATTATTATTATTATTATTATTATTATCATTAATATTATTATATAATGTGATTCAAAAACAAATCCTCAGTAGAATATTAAACAAAACTCACCGTATATTTCATTTAAAAGAAAGTGTTAATAATGTTCAATATGTCAATGCCCACATCCAGCTGCCAGTCGACTCTGCAATAGGAAGAAGTGAAAGAAATGTTTAGAATATAATATTACATATTCATATTTATATTATAATATAAACTTTTTGCTGTTTCTAAACTGAAAATAACAGAATAAAAGTGTACCTTGTTATTTATATAATCTATCAGAAATGTAGTTTGTTGAAACAAAAACCAATTAAATGTATTTACAACCAATAAACTACTAATTAACAAAAGGTGGTAAATCTACCTCCAAGTTCTATAAACAACCCCTCTTTCTTTCCCTCTTCTCCTTCCTGCTCTCCAGCTCTAATGGTAAATCAGTGTCTTGGGCGCAGACGGAGCGCAGTGGCTCGCGCGGCAACCACCTGTGGCAACGGCTGTCCTTCCACATCAAGAAGAAGGAGAACAACCAGACTGCCGTCATCAAGCCCTTCTCCAAAACTTCAGAGGAGCGTTACTGTGGAGGGGGGGACCTGCCCCCACATATGCCTCTGCCCTCCCTCCCCTCCATGTCTTCCCTATCCATTCATCTGGACTCTGTCACGGACAAGACCCTGTATGAGCTCTCTGAAGCAGAGGAGCGCTACTCGGTCACATACCGGCCGCAGACGCCCTCGCCAATCAGCACGATCAGCCAGAGACTAGGGGCAGGTGTAGGGGAGGAGCACTCGATGGCTGGTATTCCAAACTACCCAAGCAGCATTTGCAGTGGCGTCAGTGGGGGTAGCGGCGGCAGCTGCGGCAGTGGCGGCAGTGGCGGCAGCGGTGGCAGCGGCTGCAGCGGCGGCAGCAGTTGCGGGCCTACCAGCAGTGGCTCTCTGATCGTGGGGAGCGACGGTCGTTTGATTATTGTGGACAATCACCCGGGACCGGTCCAGAGTTCACTGATGGATCAGATCAGCTGCGTGGTAAACCGCTTCACCGCCAACATCACCGAGCTCAACAGCATGATGTTGTCATCTTCTCCGACGCACTCACACTCGAACAAGCAGACACCTCCGTCTCCTCATCCCGCCGACCCATACCTGTTGCCCCGTGATGTCCCGATGGCCCCGACCCTCACCACCTATGCTGACGTCCAGCCGCTCCCACCTGCCGAGTCCAACTTGGTGGGCCGGAGTGGCTGTCTCATTCACTCTATTCCTCGTTCACCATACCCCCTGCCGCCTCCTCATGTCCAGACCTCCCCCTCTCTCTCCCCCATGCGAGGAGGCCTGATCACCTGCCTCAACAACTCCCCTCTGAGGAGGGGCGAGTTGGATGAGGAGCTTATTGCGTTGACTCCGCCTTCGCCTTTCCGCGATTCCCTGGCATCTAGTAGTGGCTCACTAATCTCAGAGACAGGTCTGTGTCTCCCCCCAGTCCCCTCCCATCCTCCCCCCTCTCCCCCTTCGCCCAGGTACAGTAGACTGACACTCAGAAACTACAGCCAGAGTTCATCCTCACTGTGAGGCAGAGATTACAAGTAAAGAAAACGCAGAATTGAAGAGGAGCACTCAAAAACAACACGTCGAAGTGAAGAGAATGGGAGGATGGAAAGATTGAAATCCATTCGTCTTTGCGTGGAGTGAAAACCTGAAGTAAGGGAGTCGTGGAGGGCTGGTTGGTGAAGACGCCAAGCTGCGGCAGTCTGCTGTGTTCGTGTTTACATGTTTGCATTGAGATGCAAGTATAAGAAGCTTGCCCACGTTGTATTTTCTTAGTGCAGTTTCTGAAAAGTGGGGCGAGAAGAACTGCAAAACGGGCCACTATGACTTTGAGGTGTTTTGGTGTCTGTGAAGTCAAAAATCATTGTCTAAAGCATAGACTGTATATAACAAGTGGACATAGCCGCCGTGATGTCACTCATTGGTTTGTGGACTAACGTTTTAAAGCCTGGAGTTCACAATTGACACAAGTGACTATATTTGGACGAGAGGTAGCTGGGGAGAGACATCACAAGGTAGCCACGCCCTAAAGCATACCCTGCTTTATCGTCTATTTTACCATAAATGTGACCATCACTTACAAAATGAACATCGCGCTGTAGTGAAGAAACCTAGCGACTGAGACCATTTAGAAGTAGGGTCATTTTCTCATGACTTTATATACAATCTAATTATTTTTGCATCCAGAGGAGTTACCCCCTGCTGGTCAATTGAAAGAATGCAGGTTTAAGGACGCTTCTGCATTGGCTTCAATTCTTTCAGACCCCAAAGGCTACATCCACTTGTCTTCTACAGTCTATGGTTTAGGACTAGGTGTCATATAGGCCTGGGTAGTGGCCTTAAGGTAACATGGCTATCAACTAATTAGAGATTGTGTGTGCGTGCGTGTGTGCGTGAGTATGTTTTTGCTTTTCTTAGTTAATGAGATGTAATGGCAATATGACAGCGAAGAGTATTGATGATGTAAGACTCCTTAAGCCTGTACGGACTAAACAGAGGCTATTTGCCAATACACACACACACACACACACACACACACACACACACACACACACACACACACACACACACACATAGGCGTGAGCACACACAAACACATACAATGAAAGGGAAAAACACTGTAAATAGCGAGGTTTTGGATTTTTCTTTGATGATAAAATCCAACATGCTTCTGACAAAAGTGCATTGTGTCAACATACCAGACCGTATGTTACGCTGAAGAATTTTCTCACAAGAGCATCTTTTTATTCATCCAGCTCTCCAATCTGTTCCCTCTACATAGCTTTATTTTCCTCAGTCCCTCTTTCTCCCGCTGCTTTCTTTTATCCCACCAGTATTTCAGTATTTTCTACTCTTCCAGTTTTTTTCTTCAGAAGTTTGAATGTATATTTTCTACATGATTCCTGAAGCAGTTGGGACCAAACCTTTTTGTACCTCTCTGTCTGTGACTCAAGAAAGAGGGAGAGGAGGGATTGATAAAACCAGGCCTTGTTTTACCATAAACATCTTAGTCATTAACTCTTGGATTATTGGCAGAAATCTGACCTCATAGTTTGTTGTTAGTGTGTGACATTTGACAAAGCATAACACAAGGCTAACTGTGATCCATGATCATGATAGTTTCTCTATTCAATCTGTCATCACGACACAAGAGTCGCACGTCAAAGACTGCTTCGAATGGGATTACTTGGAATCACAATAATCTCTTGTGTTAGTGGGCACGGGATTGAAGCTGGGAGACCTTCTACACAGGGTCATCTGTTGCACAGCTAAACATAACTTTTTGACTTCTCCACTCTTATCAGACAAAGAAGGGAAGAACAACAAAAGAGAGTCATATTGAATGGACGGACATGAGAGTGGCATTGATCTTCTCGTCTTACTCTCAGAAAAGAAAGGAAAATCAGTGATTTGCCAAAATGTCAATCTGTTGTTTTAAAAGTAAGGCCTCATGAGACTAACTCCAAATGTCGTACTTCCTGGATTGTGAAGTGAACGCAATCCAAGTGGTAATTACATTTTCTCAACAAACAAAAAAAAGATATTTGGCAATAGTAGTACAGTAGTACTGCGATGTCATACTCATATCAGTATGAGATGTTTTTACATCTTAAATAAAAAATTAATGTCTGTGTAGATGGGTGAACAGAACTAAACTTCGATAAGAGAGCAAAACCTTAAATATCTCATTTGGCTGTTTAAGATTAGAGTTGAAATGGTATGCCTTTAAAACGGAATATATTGTTCTTACATGTGCCAACACTTAGACAGATGTGTGTGAGTACCCAGAGTATTACTGGGAGATAAAATGTGCCGATGAATGCATTCACTAAGATGCTTTTGAGAAATGGGGCCCTGGCGTTGTGACAGCTCCTTCCACAGAGGAAACCCCTCAGCAAAGTAACAAAACAAGAGTCAGAAGGTTGTGATACACAAACACACACACATTTTATACGAGGAATGTTATCTACAGCGAAGCGTGGATTAGTATATCTGACTTAATTAAAGATAATTGGGACTGTTGGCATCACAACAACAATGAGTACTTGACAAAATGTTGCCTGTGTATTATTGTCCGTCATGATTGCCATGTTTTCTGCGGCACATGCATTCGTCTGCCGACCGCAGATGCGGTCCGTGGTCTGATTGCTTCTTGTGAGTGTAGTATTTCTGCTCTACAGTAGCCAGCAAGAACAAACTCAGACAAAGGGATTCTGTAAATAATAAGGGCATGCAAAGACAGTTCTGTTTTGTTTCAGATGAAAGTACATTTATTTACATATCAACAAAGGTGAAAAAAAAGACAAAAAAAAGAGATGTTTTTGAACTATGTTATAACATCATACAGTACCAATATGTGTTACGACTACAGAAACTGTGTTACTACTCTGAATGTGTGAGTGACCATTCCTATTCAAATGTCTTGTAATTCAACACTATAATAATAATTGATATTAACATGATTATTGTGCCAAAGGGGTTAGGGAGGATCTAGCTTACTAGCTTGTGGGTAAATAAATGGTTTCATAAAAAAAGTTCAAAAAATATAAATGTAAAACTGTTTCTATTGTTTTTGGATATTTTCTATATAAATATTCCACATTTTCCAGTGTTAAAGCAATATTAACCATGCGTATACAAAGGTGCACATCTGAAGGGTTTCCTAAATCATAAACGATGTTCTTTTTCATCCTGCTGTAATCTCTGGTGGACAATTCAGCAAGGAAGATGGCGGGTTGAAATGCCTCTTTATGTAATGAGAGGGATACAATCTAGTCATTTAAAGTTACAAAGAAGGTAAAAGTCCCTATTTTTTTTGCAATGTTATCCTCTTACTTTGCTTGTGATTCCTCTTCTTTCGCTGTGTGTTCCTGGTTCAGTCTCTGATCTTTAAGTCAGATTCCAACCCACTGATGACATAGCTGCTGTGTGAGATAGCTAAGAGGATGATTTGTGTGTGTGCCATTAATTGTTGCAAACTTTTTTTGTGAAGTGTGCCATTCAATTAAGATAAAAAGAAAACATGGTCTGGTTGTCCTCAAAGTAGCTGCAGTTTGTCTCGACAACTCAGAGCAAGACAATACAATTCTTCCTGGATCCAAAAATTGGGTGAAGTGGGTACGCACAATCAGCATCTCAGTTAATTGCACAGAGACTTTTGCTCATGAATGTTGACAGATAAAAGCATAAAACGAGAACCGTTGGTCATAATTGGTTCTTGTCTCAAAGTGCTGTCTGTGCATCGTTACCTCGACATCTACTTATCTAATTTTAATCATCGAGATCCTGACCTGTTGTCAGAAAATGAACCAGTGCTGTTGCTGAGATGTTATCGGTGAGGAGTTGTGCTTTGTGTGCTTCTGTCACCGGCAGTGTTAAAAACATGCAGACAGAGTAACAGGGAGCTTGCTTCAGCACTTCAGCTGCGTGTTATCAGCCCCCCTGGGTTGGTCTCGACAGTTGTGTGCTACCTCGGCAGAAAAAGACTGGATCAGTGCTTACATCTACTGCTGTCTTATTCTCTTTTAAGGGCTCAGTTCTGTGACATCTTTTATTCAAATCAAGTGGTCATTAAAAAGGATTTTGGTTGTAAAAGTACAGCAGGCCTATTATGAAATTACAGTTTGAAGTAGCAGAGAATCATGGCCTTACTATATATACTCACAGAACCACAGGGAGATAGAAATGTCATCTTTTGTAGCATTTTTGACAAAATAAGATTTCAGGCCCTGCATTTCAATCCAATCTTTTTAGTGATTTTTACACCTGGTGAACTTTCTAACATTTTTCGTGACAAATGCGTAGTAACCCTCTCGGTGTGGAAATAAAAACACGTTGCGGTAACAGGTGCAATGCAGACATTTAGCTTTCTGCACAAATACCATCGCTCCACATTGTTCTGTCACAAAAAGCTACCGCTCATATTAATCTGTGGTGATCTCAGTTATAGATATTTCCCCTCATATTCTCGCCAAAACACGATGATGGTGATGATGATGATGAGTGAAATCTTATGATCGCCAGGAAGATCATCTCCTGATACATATCTTCCCCAAATGCTGTTATTTTAGTAAATGCACTCTAAAGAATTGGATTGATAATCCCCTGCGCTCAGAAATACTTGTAATCCAGACATGCGCATCTGCTGATCGGAGGGAAAAAAAGACACAAGGTCGTTTAGTTTATACTTTGTGTACGAAAATCGGTCCTGGTTCAGAGCCAAATACGTGTAACCACGGGGCTGCTTCACATGCTTCCCTCCAATGCTATTTGTTTAAAGTGCAGTTTGAGCAAGCCTTGGTTTCAGGGCGCAGTATATAGTTTAGTTTTGGATTGCGGAAATGGGCATCTGTGAGCAGATTGGTGATGAACTGATGAGGGTTATTCAGCTTGATCAATCTGACTGGCAGTGCTGTGTGATGTGAGCAGCGTCTCCCACTGTCCTGCCTGATTATTTGTTTGATTTGCTCCAGAAAACAGAACTATGTTTACTGCGTAAACACCACAAAGACATACGGTTGAATATGCTGTCAGGGCAGGAGACGTTTGTCTCGTCAGCACTGTCGCAGGCTCTCGCGTAATTATTATGGATAATGATGAACTCCTTTTTGTGAGTGTAATTTAGTAGATATCACAAATAGTTTCTTACCTTTTTTAACAGCATTAATGGAATTAGTGAATCACAAGATGCTTATGTGAAGTAACAACACATGTGTTTTCCTGAACTGGGTATTGAAAGTCTTGTATACATTAAATCTGAGGTCAACCAGTCCCTTTTATTTGCTAAGCAGAAAATCCCTTCACATTTAATCCTGTTCTTTTTTTTGTTTTTCCTTGCACACTAATCAAAAGAAATCGATAAGCAAATCCTAACCATACACATCCATAAGCTTGTAAAAATGTATTATTTATTTATAGCAAAAGAAACTGGGAAGTATCACAAACCCGTATTGATAATCGAGGAACGTTACCCAGCCCTACTGTTCAGAATGCCACATTCTTTATTGGACGAATCCGGTTTAAAGAAACGTGTTGCCCCCGGGGGCTGACGGCTCGATGTCTTAAAAATCATCAACAGTCTTTTTGTAAGTTGTTCGGAAGCTGCTGATTTTGAATGTTGCTTTTCTATAAAGAAGTAAAGAGCACGTGTGTTTTGATATGAGGTTGTTTCCTCAGACAATAGAGTAAAGATGATTTTAGGGAGTCGGTGTAAGTTATATCGTGCAGAGGAGATGGAGTTGCGTAGTTAGATTTAGAAGTAAGAGAGGAGTTTGTGTGTGTATTTATTTGGCTTCAGGATTTATGAGAAAGTGGAATCATTTATTCTGCAGGTCTCTGTGTGTCTTTTATTGTTTTGCATTCAGAGCAGGCAGAATTTACAGTATTGTGTATTGATGGTTTGTGAAATATATTTAGCTTTTGTTTGGTTTTATTATAAGAGAATTAAACCAAACTGAGCTGAGATATTACACCATATAACACAGGTATCCTTGCAGGGCATGATGGGGGATCAAAGAAACATTTGTTTTCATATTCCTCATAGATCCTCTTGTTTGGATTATTACTATTAAACACAAACCCCATTAATACCCCTTGCTTTAAATTCTGATGAGATTGTATTTTCATTAGAGATATTAGGAGATGATTGTTGCCTAGAAGTGATGTTTACATTGTTAATGCTCACTTGAGATGATCAAGGTTATCATGTTTAATTAGTGACTTCTGTGGTTCTGACATTTTATAAGCTTGTAAGCAAACGTACATGTTTTGTGTTTTCCAGGAGCCGAAAACGAATTTAGTTTATTCGCGACAAAGGCAGCTCATCTGCATATAAATGAAGCCGCTGCGTTGTGTTCCAATCTCTTTACAAGCCGGGCTAATCAAAACCGTAATTCAACCGAACTCATTGGAGCGGCTAGTTCGGGCTTCGTTTTGATAAAAAAGAAAATTATGATGGGTTTCCATAAACATAATTAAAGGGAAGTGGGATGAGTTGAATTCCCTATAATGAGTATGTAGAATGTAATATATTTTTTCTATATTTATTTAGAAGTATTTATTCCCTCCAGGCAGAAAAGGACTATTACTGAAATTAAAATGTATGATAAATGTATTATACTTATTTATTTAAAAAAATAGCCGCATAGTGAGGATTGAATCCCCAGACTCCAGTGGTGTTTTATCACGCCGTTATTAACGTAAGCTCCACTCAGTGCCAAGTTTCTGTCATCTTTTTATTTCAAGTGCTACTGCATTTAATTGCTAAGGGTGGATGAACACTGCAGACGTTTGGTTAAACTGCAATTATATCGACATGACAAAAACAAGATGTTTGACGATGCCAAAATCTTGTAAATGTGATAAAGATGGCTTAAATTCATCATTTTCTCAATGAAGCCTTGTAGTGTTGATCCACCCTACTTTTAATGAACCTGTCTTCTTTAAAGCTTTGTTGTTGTTGTTTTTTGCTTTGTTTTTCTCTGATGTTCAGAATTGTAGAATGTAATTTGATGCTTTGTATTGGTGTGATGATGGAAGATGGTTTTATATTTGGATATTTGATTCTCTATTTAATATCAGCTTTGTGACATTTGAGAATATACTGTATGGCTCTAGCTGTTTGGAAAATACAGTATGTTTCTAAGTGGCTTTTTAGGGGGGGGGGGGGGGGGGTTGAAGACTTCAGGCAGATTTTATGTTCAATCACTGTTATTGCCCACAATTTAGCCATTACAGAATGGATCAGATGATTTTCTCCCAGGAAGGTTTGATAACCAGATCCAATCTGCATTCCACATGGTTTTGTCTCTGATTTTGGCGCCTCGTTCACAAGCTTTTTGGAGTCTCCCAACAGACCTGA
Source organism: Cottoperca gobio (assembly GCF_900634415.1). Classification (NCBI taxonomy): domain Eukaryota; kingdom Metazoa; phylum Chordata; class Actinopteri; order Perciformes; family Bovichtidae; genus Cottoperca; species Cottoperca gobio. The sequence continues at coordinate 7,736,468 of NC_041367.1, forward strand.
CGGTGAGAACAAGAGCAGTTCTGGCCAAATAGAGTTCTTCTCATCTACTAATTAATGAATCTTTATCTCCACACTCCAAATTGGCGATGCCTGTGGAGGCACCTCTTTGGGCTCATCCGTGGCCATTGGAAACAGCAAAGAGAAAAGAGAGGGGGCAGTGTTAACAACATGCTCCCTGTGCTTTTAATATAACTATACTTTTCTTTTAAATCAGAGAACACAAGAAAAGAGGAGCAAGGGTTCACATATGTGGATGTGTTTTATCTAACAATAGCAGTTGTTTTTGGAGCAATAAAAAGCACATTTAATAATAATATGATTACTAGCCAATAAGTCCACTTAATTATCTTCAATGAAATTCCCCTAAACATCAACTCTTGCACAATTGTGGGTACACCTATCCATAGATATATTCATATATATTAAATATGTTTTAATATTGCAAGGCAGGGAGTGCAGATGCATTAATGTGATCTGAGAAGAAGCAGAAGCCTGTGCAAAGGGAGAAACAGCGAGCACGAGAAGTTAGATGAGCATCAGGCAGCTCCAGCCTGCTGCTCATCCACACAACAGGAAGTAACTGTATCTGTGTTGGCTAAGGGAAGCACATGAAATACAATCTCTTCTTGAACAATTCTCCTCTCTGCAGAGACACTGTGCTACCACCGCATGTTGGCATTAACAGGTGGGTTTTTAAAAGTCACCATAGTTTGACTCACTGCAGTCAAGCACCCACACACCGAGCAGCAAGACAGAGCGAGAGCAGCCTTCTTGAAATGGAACAAAAGAAGTCACAGGGCATTCATTAACTCTAACTCACAGCTCTTCATGATAACATGGTTCTCTTCATGGTTTTTTTTCTTAGTGGGCTGTAACGCAACAATTCTGGGACCCTCCAGTCGCTGTGACCAGACAGCAGTGCTGTGCAGATGAGATATGGTGTGGTGTGGGGGGGGGACTAACACACAAACGAAAGGGTTTTGCTTTTTGATTCATTTTTTTTGCCGTTGATAAATCATTGTGTAAGTGTACTACAAAGTACCTTTGAATCATTATTGAAATCATTATTAAAAAAAACTATGATTGACCTTTTTGTCTTTTCCATCTTTTTAGTCGATCATTATTATAAGAAAGTCACAACAATTACAAACTAACATGCAGCATATAGAAGATGCGCTCTACCCATCTTTGACTTTGCTCACCTGGCTTTTAAACCTGAAAAAAGAACATCAGTTAATCTATACACAGACTGTATACAAAATAATACAGTATCATAAGTTATTTTACAGCATATTTATAGTAAATGGATTCTGAATATTGAGATTGAGACCTTATTAAGCATCCAATCCACATTAAATGTAATAAAAATGTATCAACATCATTCAAAATTGTTTCTGTTCAATTAGTTCCTCACAGAAAGGTTTCAGTTTTTTAATTTGAGAAGAACAAAGTACTAGTAGTAGCAGATATCCTGCAACAATGATGCATACATGGATCCATACAGTGTTTTCCCACAGCATCATTGAAGTACATATAAATAAATGATTGTCGTAACAATCGTGCAAAAATTAGAAAGTCTCTGTTGGTTTTATTTCTTCCAGTAGTTGGACAAACTCCCAGTTTTTCAGCCCACAATAAATAAACTCCGCAGTCGGTGAGTCTCTGACCTACATGTCGGGCCCAGTCAGTGTTACACACCTTGACAGCTGCTGTGATATTCACTCTCCTCCATCTCCTTCAGTGTCACAAGGACATAGTAGCCAGTATGACAAAGTGACACAGCTCCGCTATGAATCAGCCCCCAAAAAACATTTGATTTACCTGAATGCATACGGGTCAGTACCAGGAAATGTCTTTTTATTCTCTCTCCCCATCTCCTCGTGGTCTCCCGACTCTGTCACCAGCCTTTTCTTTCTCCTTCTCCAAAAGTGCTCTCTCCAAAAGGAAATCTCCAACTTGTTGCAAATTGTTTGCGAAGCGAAATGGATGAAAATACAATGAGTAAACAACAGGAATAAAAAAAAAAGGTACAAATAAAATGCAGCAGGTAGAAATTGGTGTGTTATTACAATGGAGGCAATTTAGGCAGCACATGTAAAATGTTCACAAACGCATTGATCCGCTCCGCTCAGTCATTGATTGGTTTATTAAAGTATCATGACTGTATCAATATGTGTTTGTCTCCTGTGGGATGTTCACGTGTGTTTGTCTCTAGAGGACAATGTATTGATTTAATGCTCGAAGATAACCAGTCCCCACTGCATCTCCATTTTAAATGACCAGTTTCAATGTTAAATCGTAAAAAAATAATTGTTGTGGGACAATCATCAATAATAACCCTTTTTTGAACTTGTTCCCGGTTTACACACATAATTGGCTGTATAAACAGACCGAGGTAAATGAATTAGGTTGTGTCGTTAAACTTGATTTTTCAGTGACTAATCAATAAGTTATTGATGCTCGCTGAAAGACGATAAATTAACCTGGTAGAAATAAATGCTTGGAGCAATATTTCTTGTTGAGGAAAGATTTAATACGATACATTACAATTAAGAACATTTCAATGTCGAACAATTCCTTCAACTGCAATCTGTGATTTATCACATGGTCAAACACAAAGATCAAATGCCTTAGCTGGCATGTTTCAAGTGACTAAAACACGAATTGTGTCCTAATACTAAAAAGAAATAAAGAGGTTTTGTTTATTTGTGATACCTTAAATGTATCTGAGGATGTTAAATAGGATCTTATTCCCCCCTTGAGAGCACCTACATCCCAAAGTTTGATACTTTTTGCATTAAAAAAAAGAAAGAATAAAACCAGGTAGTACGGTAGTTCCTACAGCGTCCCACAGTATGTGCAGTGGTTACTGTAATCAGTGTTATTTGTTCCCATGTAAATGACATGTGGGTTTAAGAGCAGTCAGGTGTGCCCTATATATAAACTGTGTGTGGGCAAGGGGGGTGTCATGGCAGCATGTGGTTAACAGTGAGAGTCAGACTGTGCGTGCGTGTGTGTATGTATATATATATAGCATGCGTATGGTGAAAACATTTAGATCTGGTGTGTGTAGGCGTTAGCGTATGGCTAAGGTAACTGACTGTGAAGCCGCGGTACAGGACTTAATTTAAATGTGAAGGATGTAGCATTAACACCACAGGGCCTGTGTGGCCAACCCCACTCTGTGATGGAGTGCTCCACCCACACCTCCAACTTAATGAAACGCTGCTCCTGCATCCTTTGTACAGCTGATCAATGTGGACAGCAAAGCACAGAAATAGGCAACGATGTCGGTACTGCCAACAGATGTTCTCTCCAATCAAGTGGAACAAAAACATGATTGAAAGTCTTAACATAAGTGACTAACCCTTTCTAACAGCATGTTAATATATTAATTAAAGGCAGTTTAGTCACAGATGTTCATCAGGTATTTAACAGCTTCGAGTGTGACTCAAGCAGTCTGAACTGAGGAACGGAGCGAGCGGTTTCATAAATGACTTTCATTATTACACTTACATAATTTTCTGTAATTTATTCAGAGTTTAAATGTGCATGAATGTCTGAACCTCTACGAAACACGGGACTGATCAGGCTCAAATGGCTGCTGCAGTTTCAAGGAAGGGATTTTTTTTTGTGGTAGGGAGTGAGGAACTGTGCAGAGAATACAAAGAAGAGAAATACAGATGGAGGCATGCTTCTGCTCACACACGCACTGCACACCTGTATACGCCCACACACAAGCACACACACCTTTTTACATTTTATAGACCACATAAAAAAATGATCCAGTAGGCATGTAAACAGGTTCACAGACAGGCTCTGTATCCATGTCTGTTAGAGATCCTGTGTGTGTGTGTGTGTGTGTGTGTGTGTGTGTGTGTGTGTGTGTGTGTGTGTGTGTGTGTGTGTGTGTGTTGGGAAGACGTGCACAAGAAGTGAAACAGCACAAGTTGGAAGTATGGAGAGCAAAAGCAACAGACTGAGAGGAGACGAGAGAAACCAAAAGTGCATGACAGAAGAAGGGAATGTGATGGAGAGAGGAAGCCATGCAAGCAGGGAACACATCTGCGGGTGCCAATATAGCAGAACTGAAAGTCACTTGAGTTTTAATTTCCTGCCAGTGGAAGCGAGAACAATATCAAGATTGAAAAACGAGTTTCAATGAGTCACTCTTAAAGAGAACTCAGCGGGTTCAGACTGTTAACATTCATAACATCATCCTTCATCTCCCTGCTGCTCTATTTTGCGTCATTGCATAGACACACGCTATAACATACACATTTGCCCTCACTAATACACACACACACACACGCACATGCACACACACACACACACACACACACACACACACACACACACACACACACACACACACACACACACACACACACACACAAATACTTCCACACAAACACAGTTTAATGGCAGTAATGACTGCATGACTAAAACCTCTTCAGTCCCTTCTTCAGATGAGTGCTTATTATGGTCTGTCAAGGAGATGAGTCAGTCTATGTCATGGTTACTATGGTGATCAAAGCCCCCAGCACTTGCTTTAAGTGCCCGCTGGCAAAAAATAAAGCTCTTTAACCCCTTTAACTCAGGATCAGGATGCAACGACACATGCACACACATACCACAACAGGCAAATTGACTGAGAACTCCCTCAGGATATAAGTGAAAAGAGAATTCCTCCACAGGGATTATTAAAATACCTTAGAATAACATTATGAACAAGATTATAAAGTGGCAAATAAGGACTAAACAGCAGGGTCGGAGAAAGAAAAACATATCAACAAGATCGAATTGTCCTATTTACGCAAACTAATGGAAAATCAATACGTTTACTCCAGGATCAACAAAGACAAGGCACTCTTTTGCCAAAATGTAAAAAAAGCCTGTAATCATTTGGATATTTTAACATACATTTTAAAAACATACACAATGCGTGTACATAGAGCTTAACAACACACACGTAGCCACACAAACAGCCTTCTTCAGGGTGTGTCCAGATCCACCTCACATCACCTCTGGGTGAGCCTCTCTACTTGCAGGGCAATTTGCTGCCGCTCCACCCGCCGCCAGCTCCTGATGTGTTGTTATTGCGTCTTTCTGGCTCATCACACAAGGCATCACATATACCCTGTTGATGTTTCAACTTTGGTAGATGACCAACATTACTGACACAGATCGTTTTAACCAAACTTTTGAAACTTTTGAAAACAACTATTAGATTTGGCAAATGTGCATGTGGAGTCATAAAATGGTTGATTATGAAGTGATAGTCAAGATAACATGATTAAAATGTGGATTTATTTACAACCTGTTTGATAGTAAAGGTTTAGCTGTGTGTGAAATCACTCATTCATTAATGTTACTCTCCATATAATAGACGTTTACTATAGATATATAGTACTATAGATATTTCTCACTTGTGTTGCACAACTGTAATGTAATCTACATATAGCCTATATATATATATATATATATATATATATATATATATATATATATATATATATATATATATATACTGTATATCTACACATAAACACATATCACATATACACATACATGCACACACATATGCACATACATATTCATATACATAATACATAAATACTTTAAGATCTGCACTTTCACATGAACTGACATGTTAATTTATTTATTCATATATTCATTCATATTTGTACATTTATAGACAATTCGTTGAATAAATGTATATATGTACAAATGTATATTTACTTACAGACTGTAGGCTACATAATGTTCACTCATTCAGAGATCCAGTGCAGCCACTCAGTGTTTTACTTTATTTATTTATTTAATTCTTTTTTATCTTGATTTGGTTCTGTACTCTTACTCTTGCATGTACCTCTCCTGTGTTTATAAAGGTGTATATTATCTTATTTATAAATATGTGTTTGGTTATACAAATTAAATAGACACATATACAAATATCTAACCTACAGTATTTTCATTTTCTTATTTATTTATATTATAAGGAAAAATCTTACCATTTATCTCTATTTTTGCTTATCATTTATTATTAAAGCTAACATAATTAACATAATTGTTTTCAATCACAGGTTATGGTTATTAATAGTAATTAAGTTACACAAGCAGCAACACCTACGTCTCCCCGCAAGGATGTTTGTAACGAGTACGCTACTGCGCATGCTCCCAGCTGGCAGGTCATATGACAAGAAAAACGAAACCAAAAAAAGCGGCAGACAAAGGACAGTGGAGGGCAAGAGAAGTACTACTGTGTAGTTCCCTGTTCGCCGAAATGGAAGAGTGTTAAAGATACTAGAAGCTTAGTATAGCGCCATGAGAGCTCGTATATACATTGTATTAATAAATCTATACACATGAGATGATGTTTTGGAAACATAGTTGTATTAGTAATAGCCTAATATCTAAAGTAGGTATGTTTGCTGTGTTGTGCTGTTGGGCTACAGCGACTTATCTTGACCGTCAAAGCTGACATGTGTATCTTTGTCAAAAAGTTACAATTTGCATAAATAGCAGGCTGGGGGGGTGACGGTCAGAAGTTAAAGTGGGGGCAGCTGGTGCAGAAAAACAAGCGGAGGTCAAAGCTTTTTATCTGTTACGCAGATTTAGCTGCTTAGTTCTTAAGGTGTCTAAGCAGGTAAGCTAGCTGTGTATGAAGATGAGGCTGAGCGGTGTGCTAGTGAGTGTGCTCCTGCTTTGGGTTGAGGGGTGTTGGGGTGACACACCGGCCAACTGCACATATGAGAACCTGCTGGGGACATGGGTGTTCCAGGTGTCCAAAGGAGGACATGATAAGACCGTCAACTGCTCTGCTGAAGGTAACCACCCCCCCACAGTATAACTCTTCACGTGGGCCTGTTGAATTTTGGTTTTAAATTCACTTCCGCTTTGTGTACTATAATCTGGTTTGAATCAGAACATGTGTCCTTGTTTTTAATGTGCTGCTACTGTGATGCATACTCTTGTTGTTGACCGTGTGTGTCTGTGTGTTGACCATGTTGTTGTGGACTAATGATGAATCTAAAAGTTGAATACTTTCCTGCAGTTAAACTCTACGTTGTGTTGTTCCTCAGCTACAGGTGAGAGCACGGTGACTGTGACCCTGGAGAAGCTGTCAGTAGCCACAGATGAGCTGGGGCACACTGGCTTCTTCACCCTCATCTACAACCAGGGCTTTGAGGTGGTCATTAAAGGCTACAAATGGTTCGCCTTCTTCAAGGTAAAAGCTGCATGTACACAATTCATTTATTTAAGTCATCATTTCAGTATTTTGCCAAGGTAGTCCTGCAACAACTACTCATTTCCTGCTTGGTTTGAAACTCGTGTTTCAATCTTGATGTTTTTCTTGGCTTCCACTGGCAGGAAATTAAAACTCATCTGACCATAAACGTTATGTAGTAAAAGTTCAAGTCATAATTCAACCTGACTAAAGGTTTAGTTTTACTATCACTCAATTTCCTCTCTGGAACATCTTTGGTACGACCCATGCTCAAATTAGTTGTGAATATGCTGTTTGATAGAGGCCATATTTAAGGTTAATCTTTTGATCATGTGTTGCTTCTCGTCACTCACATGACACTGCGTCAAGGGAAGTGTCATAACCCGTCTGTCTTCAAACCCATGTAATGATTTAGGTGATTCACGTCTAGTTCTACTTCCCTATTTTCCAGACTTGATTTATTGCAATGTGAGAAGATTGGGGAGATTTTTGGGTTTAACACAATAGTGAATAATCTATTGAAAATATCTTTCCTTATGGAATAATCTGCTCTTACTTAAATTTATTCCATGAGTATTTGTATACAATTCCATATTGGACAACAAACCCTAATCTGATCGTCTCACTACGCTTCCAGTACACAGAAGACGGCCCTAAAGTGACCAGCTACTGTGACCAGACCATGCCAGGGTGGGTCCATGATGTCCTGGGGAACAACTGGGCCTGTTTTGTGGGGAAGAAAGTGAAATCATTACCACCTCAAATAGATTACAAACCCGTCTTCAGCAGCAGGTACGTACATTATGATGGCTTTGTGCACAGACTCTCAGCGCAGGCGGTGTTGATGATCCCTGCTTTCAGTGTACTGTGCAGTTTTGACATTTCAGCTTTAGTCTACACTTTTGGTTCCTCCTCTGATGTGACCTTTGTTAGCCTCACTTGCCCCACAGTAAGCCTTGGCAATCTGAACTGCCAATGTCCTCACATGCAGGAAGCTCACAATTGCAACTGAAACATTTATACTTTGCAGTATTAATCTGTAGGTAACAGTCTTTCAGTATGAAATGTGAATATTTGTTACAATTTGCTAGATGTCTCCTGGCTGGAGTAGGATCTTTTCTGCACACGAGTCTGTAGTGGATGATGTTGTCTCTGTAGGTGTGCCTCGACTTAGTCTGGATGAGAATTACTTTTATTGTGTTGGGAGTTGTACTACCCTCAACTTTCAATAAGGTCTTCAGAACTCGAGGGAACAATTGAGTTTTAAACCACTTTACAAAGCTGAATTAATAACTGCAAAGTATCTTAGCAATTCTATTATACAAGTTAAAGTTACTGGCAGGAGTTGTAGTTTTTATTGCAGCGCAACTGTGTAATTTTAGTGCAGTGTCAGGCGTCTGTATTTTATCAACACGTTAACCAACTTACTTTAGTAACATCATACTGTGATTCAACTCAACAGTTTTGTTTCTGTGTCAGATTAGATTTTTTTATTTTTTTTTTTATAAACGACCTTACATGTGTCCTTATTCACCCTCCAGGCTGCTCCAGAAGTCGTACAAACACGACCTGGACTTTCTTGATTCCATCAACTCGGTCCAGAAATCCTGGAGGTCTGTGGCCTACCCAGAGCATGAGATGTACACTCTGAAGGAGCTGCACTACCGAGCAGGCGGGCCCGCCTCCCGTGTCCCCGGGTGAGTATTTACTTGCATTTCCCAAACTAAACCTCAAAGGGGGGGGGGGGAAACTGCATCAATGCATCAATGCAATTGAATTAGTAATTAACTAGTGTGCTCTATCACAATTATTACTTACTTATCATTCATTTAAACGCATACTTGCCCAACAATAGAAGTGAGAACGGCACATCAGCTTAAACTGAACTCGTCGGCTAAAACCTTCAAATGTTACTTTGGCTAACCGCGCCGCTTTACTTAGGGTGGAGCTTTATGCATTTCATTTCTATAGTATTAAGTTTTCTGTATAAATGCAAAATCAATGTCAAGACATAAAATGCCTTGTGATTCGTTACGTTAGGCGTGTTCGACCTATGCCTGTGAAAGCGGAGTTAGCCAAGATGGCGGCCGCTCTACCTGAGCACTGGGATTGGAGGAACGTTGGCGGCGTTAACTTCGTCAGCCCTGTCCGAAACCAAGGTGACATTCAGTTGGCACACACACGATATTAAAAATGTAAACAATATGAATGAGAAGACTTGCAGGAGGCAGACAAGGCTTTACTCTTTACACTTGAGCAGCTGTCTGTAAGGGCAGAGGCTGAACAGCAGCTCGCCAGCTACTTTGCTTCCCTCTTGGCAGGCCTGGGTATGCTTTCTGCTCTCCTCCTGTGTTTCTGCACAGCCTAGTGTGAGTGCAGAGATTATGTGTGCTCAGTAGTTTGAGTGTCTGAGAGGGCCTCTGTAGGGCTGGGTTTAAGGATCTGGAGAGGGCTGGAGACTTTCAATAGAAGCCCTCTAAGTCACTGTGCAGTGCTGGCAGAGGTTTTCTTTTTCTTTGCTTCAATGTTTTGAGTCGGGTGGATTTTTGTGGGTTCCGTTTCAGTTCACAAAAATTGGTTGGATTGAGAATAAATTGGTCTTCTTGCTGCTTCACAGCACATGTGACCCAACAGTGACTTTGAAAGCAATATGCAGGTGTAACTGACATTGTAGCAAATTAAAGCTTCATCATAATATCCTGTGAGCGCTCCTCCTTTGGGACAAACATGACAAATCTTCCTCTCAGAAACTGATGACATAATTTATTATAAAATATTAGGACGGCACAGTTTTCCCCTCTAGTGCATATCTTTTAATTTTAATATAAAGTTGCAGCAACTTTTTTTAGTCTTAGGAGACTTGAGTCTTGTCCCAAATGAAAACAGTTCTCACTGTCACCTTGACTTGACTCATTGCTACAATTAAACCACCCTGTAAATCCCCACAGCCTCTGTTCTCTGACCTCATTTGTTTCTCCAGAGCATTTCATTAAGAATCTGGGGTCTCAAACTACCAGTGACTTTTTAATCAGTGCACCTGTCGCTGTGCCTTGCTCCTTTGTTACGCATTACAACTAATGTGGATGAGTATACTGGGGTTCGGCACATTACAGAAACCTTATTGCTGACTGGTGTCATGTGTTCTTGAACAAATGTGCTACTAAAGTGCACAGTTACCAATTCATTAGGGTTTGTAGCAGATTGCATGCACAGTTGTACCTACAGTATAATTTGGCCAGTTTAGGTTGAGTGCATTACATTGAAAGGTGCTTCCACTTGTATTTACATACATTAGGACAGAGTGTTATCTCTTTAATATAATGCTATGTAGTACAACTGCAGTCAAGATCAAAACTATAAATCGCAAGATTCACAAAGTTAGGATTTGTTCTAGTGCTGTTGTATTGATTTTTAACTCGTGACTCTTTGCTGTACCGTCTCAGCATCATGTGGAAGCTGCTACTCCTTCGCCACCATGGGAATGCTGGAAGCTCGCATTCGAATCCTCACCAACAACAGCGAGGCTCCCATCCTCAGCCCGCAACAAGTGGTCTCCTGCTCTGAATACTCTCAAGGTGTAACTAATGTTTAATCTCAAATCTGGTTTCCTAACCATATCAAGACATTTTACTTGTACTTAGTTGAATATTCATGTTGTGGTGATCATGGAAAAGGTGTAGCACTGCTGTATGTAGAAAGCTCGGACAGTATGTCAAGGGTTTTAGAACTGCCCTGATTAGTGATTTATTTTTCATCTTGGACTGCAAAACGTATCACCCAGTTAAAGTCATTCTGAAATGAAAACTTCATCATTCATCTCTCCTCCTTTAATCTATTTTTTTTTTTTTTAATGTTAAGGTTGCGATGGTGGCTTCCCATACCTGATTGGGAAGTATGTGCAGGATTTCGGTCTGGTGGATGAGTCATGCTTTCCATATATTGCAAAAGACTCTCCATGTGGCGTTCCTCAAAACTGCGGCCGCATTTACGCCGCAGACTACAACTACGTCGGTGGGTTTTATGGCGGCTGCAGTGAGATGGCTATGATGTTGGAACTGGTCAAGAATGGCCCCATGGGAGTGGCCTTTGAGGTACGACAGCTGCTCACTGTTTCCTAACTGCTAGTCCTATGCATACAGTATGTGTTCACTAAATATTTGGGGTTTTTGCTCGGTCAATGCAGCTTAATAGAGTTTAAATTCAGTTTTTAGCCGTTTAATTCTTCCCCTATTTTAGGAATCTCTTATCTACATTTAAGTTAAATCCTTTGTACAAATTTGAGGATTTAGCTAAGAATCAAAAGATATTCAGGCTGTAAAAGACATCTGAAACTTTTAAATATTCACATAGTGTTTATATATACTTGATGATGAATATTAATACAAAGAATATGCAACATTTGGCTTCTACGTCACACGGTTGGTACAGTTCAACCCATTGTGGGCTTAATGGTTGATGTTATTTGAAAGGGTATTTATTTTTCTGATGTTAATGGAGGTGGTCTTTTCATCCGGGAGGGTGGCCCATCTCGACCCTGATGCCTTGAAAGATATCATTCAACTACTTCTACACTTTGTGCCTCTTGTAAATGGAGTAGTTTTGTTACTCCGTGTAATTTAATTCACCATATATAGTATTATGTCAACAACTCTCAATGGAAGTTGTTTGCTAATTCTCTGGACGTGTAGATTGAAATTGTCCCTTTAACCCGAAGCCACAGCTAAACTAGCAAAATGCTAACCGACAGATCAGATCTCAAACGTAACCTTGGGTTTACTTTATTAAATGTATTCTGTAATTTCTCCTTTTACTCGATAGACCCTCCTCCCAGAGGAAAAACTGTAATGCAATCACTCCTCTCCTTCCACAGGTCTACTCCGACTTCATGCACTACAAGGAGGGCATCTACCACCACACAGGCCTCGTAGACCCTTTCAACCCCTTCGAGCTGACCAACCATGCCGTGCTGTTGGTGGGTTATGGCCGCTGCCACAAGACCGGACAGAAGTACTGGATTGTCAAGAACAGCTGGGGCAGCGGCTGGGGCGAGGACGGCTACTTCCGAATCCGCCGGGGCAGTGACGAGTGTTCCATCGAGAGCATCGCAATCTCGGCAAACCCCATCCCCAAACTGTAGACATGAGTAGTTTTAACAACCGTTTTAAAAACTGGCAAAACAAGGCGTTCGTTGAAAGCACAAATAGTGGCACAAAACTTGTGTTTTTAAGGTTGATTTCTAAAAGTATTGACACATGGCTTTGTATTGAATGGAAACTGCTGTTCTGCTCTTTGGATGCCAACCAATTTTGTTTAAATCTTGTTTTTCAAACGTTTCCTGATTTTTAACCGTCACTTTTCAATTAGCTGCCTATGAATGACTTTACTTCAAGCTGAAACTGCCAACAATGCGTCTGTAAATACCTGACAAATCCTGAAGGGTAGTTTAAAGGGAACAGAGGTGTTTGCTTGTCAGGTGGAGGACCTTGATTCTATGTCTCAGGGAAGCAACAGTGCAGAATTTGTAATCTATTCTGTCCTTGCATCAAATTAAAACTGACTGCCATATTTCTCTGTAGGAAAACTCTGTACGAGTTCCCTGTGGAGCATTTGAAAGGGAATTCTATAAATAAAGGGATCTAAGTGATTGTATTGCCTTTTATTCTGCTATGCACTGTTTGTCTAATTTGACAGAATAAAAGAATTTCTAAATGTTTGATTTCTTTGTGTGTGAATTAAGATGGAACACTTTAAAAGTGTCGAAATAGTTAAAATATCTCACTAACCACTACTTACAATGGAGCCTTTTTATTGCTACTTTTACTTCAATAAAAAACTTAAATCACTGCTTTTAATATTTAAAAAGAGTTTATCCTCTCAGGCTTGGCTGTTTTAAATGTGTCAATGCACAACCAGGCAGCGTGTCCAGTCACAAGGTCCAGACGACTCTGCTCCACTTCCGTCTGTGGGCCAGGGCGTACCTCACCTCCCCTTTCTCTTGCTTCGCCACTCAACTCATTCTAACTCCCTTCAGTTCTCTCTGCGCTGTCCTGTGCTCCCTTTCATCCCCCGGCTCTCTCCATTCCGGTGGCTTCATGCTCAGCTCTCGCCCTCCTCGGTCGCCATGCAGAACAACCACACTAAGGAGCATCTCTTTAAGATTCTTGTCATAGGGGACCTCGGGGTCGGCAAGACCAGCATCATCAAGCGGTATGTCCATCAAAACTTCAGCCCCAACTACCGAGCCACCATCGGGGTGGACTTCGCACTCAAAGTCCTTAACTGGGATCAGGAGACGGTGCGCCTACAGCTGTGGGACATTGCAGGTAAAGTCCAACTTTTACGCACGGCGCACATGAGAGGGCAGATTTACAGGAGGGTAAACACATATGGGGGATTATGGAACATTTGATAAGTTTGAAATTCCCAAGTTTCTTTTCTTCGACTCAAACTTTACACTTTTTTTTTGTGGAAAAAGGAAAACGGCCCATTTATGTATTTTGAATAGATAAATTAGATACAGCCTACATGACATAATATTCTTCATAAAAATAGCTTTTATGTTTGTTTTTTCAGATGACGCTGTAATGGACTTTGGTGGGCAATTAAATTAAATGCACCTTGGATATTGAAAAAAGAAATCTTTAGATAAAATAAGCTGAAAGTTATATTTGGGAGTCAATGTCAGTGGAAAGCTATGGTCCTAATTTATTTTTTGAACATTACATGGTTCAATAAATCAGCGTCACATACTCCGTGTGGTAGATATGAAAATCACTTTTTCCATGCATGTCATTTTAGGTTAGAGACCAAACTTGCCAAACAAATTAAATATTAATCAGGTCAGCTGCTCAAATGGAAAATATAGACTTTTTACTTTAGATGGCAACAAATTGTTTCAAGTCAAGTATGGAGTCATGTGGATTACTGATGTTTAAATGACTATCTTAGACACACATCTAGTTTGAGGTCAGTGATACATTATTTAACCATTTTGTTAGATTGATTTTAAGAGTTATCTAGTGTTAATAATATCCATGTGTACCAGCTGACCTGTTGGCATTACTCACTTCAAATCACTTGGCTACACATTTCTGTAATTACATGTGTCTTTATTTACACACACAAATCCAGAGAAGCTAAACAGAACATTTATCTGAAACCAAAGTAACCACATTACCTATATTGTGTTGATATCAAACTCATACTTTTGACCTTTCATAAGCAACAACATATAGTTAAATCATTCGGTGGATTAGTGTAGTGGTGGTATACAAGTTGTCTTTATGATTTTAAAAGGCTACGGTTGAATTTACTCATGAATTCATTCATTCATATACAGTATAAATAACATTTATTCAAAACAGTAATTCTGTCTTGCCCCAATATGCCCGCTATGACTCGCTTACTCAAACATGGAGAGCGGAGCAGTCATTTCAATCTGAAAATATCTTTTGTGAAAATGAGAAATGAGTCAGTATTTAAGCTTTGATTGTCTTTGTCGAACACAGAAATAATAAAGGCTTTTGAGTGTGATGCTGGGTAAGATGACAAACCTAAAGGCTACAGCAGTCTCATCTCACATGAGTGTCGGCTGAGGTTTAGAAGAATCTTCTGACCTGCTGCTCTCTCCCCTCCTGTGCGCCCTTGTAAGCGCAAGCAGTCATGTGTCTCAAACTCATGTGAGGGAGATTTGAGGCCCAATCTCGTGTATACAGAAAGCTTTTATTGTGAACAAAGGATGAGTGTCTCCCTCAGAGAAAACTGCAATATGTCTGTACTGTATGTGTTCCCTACACTCGCCCTAAAGGTATGGAAGCCTCGAGGTGGGAAAGCCTGAATTGTTCGTCCTCTGCGTGGTCTGTTCATTATACTATCATATCGGTTTGGACAACGGATGTTTGAAGATTATGTCAAAGAAACACAATGGTTACAAAGCAAATATGCAGATTAAATGTTCTAAAATAAGTATGTTTGCATTTGGCATTTTACTTTACCCAGCACGGCTGTGTGTTTGTTTGGGGATTTGATGATGGACTGAAGTGTTCTCATGCCACAGATGTAATAAATCACCTGCTGGAGACAAGACAAATAATAACTTCAGCCGTTCTATTTTTGACTGCTATTTTTCTATGACCCCGACAGTGTTGACGCAGCTAGCTGCACGGGCATATAGCATGATGATGTGAGTTGAGTTGTGGCTGCAGACCAGGTTTGACACAAGAAGAACTCCAGATGTTTCGGGACATCTGTTTTACTTCATCTCCACTGATTAAGTCTTTAGCACTCCTAACATTAAGTGAATACCTACTTTCTCAATCAGCTTCTTACTTTGAGCACGACTAAACACACACATTTCTCCCACAGGTAAATGGTTTTGGTTATTTTACATGAGAGATTTCTGTATTTATGTTTTGGTTAGAAAGACTCAATTTCAAAAAGTTGACGTCTCGCACCAATCAGAATTTAACAACATTTGAATAAAAATGTGATCAAACTACACCCACGCCGTCCTGATTAAGTAGATTAGCTAATAAACTAATAATGTAAAATACCTAAAGTTTTCTTAATTTATTGCATTTTTAGTGATTGATATATAATATTATATAATAATAATATACATTTTAGTTTAGAGACAATAATAAATTAAATATTAATCAGAGGTCAGCTGCTCAAATGGAAAATATAGACTTTTTCCTTTGCAACACATTGTTTCAAGTCAAGTCCTGAGACAACATGTCATGTGGATTACTAACTTTCAAATAACTGTGTTTCTTAGATACACATCTAGTTTGAGGTCAGTGATAACAAGACAGAGAATGAGCATGAGACCATTTCGTCACAGTTGTTATTTAACCATTTCGTGAGGAGAATGATTTTCAGGGTTATCTAGGAAAACACTCATATGTGTGAGTTGGGATACACAGAAAGCTTTAAATATAATCTGTCACTTTGTATACAGTAATACTACACTATGATACTTCTTAATATAATACAAGATGTGTCCTTGAACGAGACACACTTCCTCCCAGCTGTTGTGCGGCTGACCCTGTGCTCTGATCAACATGTGCAGGTGAATAGCAAATGTTCCTATGGGCCTCAACACGGCAGCATGTAAATACATATTAACTCCTTTCCTCTTCAAGAATCAGCTTTTTGGTTGAGTTCACAGTGTAAAAATGTCTTGCCCACAGGATGAACTGCGAGGCTGGTACTGATGGTGCTGTAACAGACGTTATGGATGGGAAAAATCAGTGAGGATACAACATTCCTACAGAGCTTATCGAATTAATTTTACCCTCAGGAATTTGTACAGTTCACAGGCAGGCGCACACACCAAAGACTCCTCTCTCCTCCTTCCACCCTGCCTCTATCCGTGTCGACATCTTATCTCTCTCTTTCGGCAGCTCTTTTAACAGTAAAAGCATGCGTGCCATTTTGTGTGTGTATCTGTGTTTGAGAGAGTGGGTGTGGTGTGGCGGGAATGCTTGCATGTTAGCACATGAGACAGGAGTGTGATAAAATGAGTAAATCGGATGATTCATGCCTCTGTGTCTGTTTGCTGCTGAGGTGCAGAATCACTTGCAGCTTTTTCGGTGCCAGCATGTAGCTGATTTCCATATAAATGGATGCAAAATACAGAGATGAATTGTGATATGTCAAGACACGTTTTTACTCCTTTACCCTTGTACCAAAAATATAATTTTTTTTGTCCTTGTGTGTCTTCTAGGTCAGGAGAGGTTTGGCAACATGACCCGTGTGTACTACCGCGAGGCCATGGGTGCCTTCATTGTGTTTGACGTCACGAGGCCCGCCTCCTTTGAGGCCGTCACCAAATGGAAGGAGGACTTGGATTCCAAACTGTCACTTGCCAATGGGAAACATGTAGCCACCGTGCTTTTAGCTAACAAGTGTGACCAGGGCCGGGATGTACTGACCAATAATGGAATAAAGATGGAGCAGTTCTGCGAGGAGAACGGCTTTGTGGGATGGTACGAGACGTCCGCTAAGGTGAGAAAGATGACACACATGTATAAATACAAAGCAGTGACAAAGCTAGCATTCAACAGGAGCTCTGAGGTTCTAGCAGGCGTGTCCTTCCTGTTCAAATGTCCTTGAGAAGCATCCGACTCCCTGCCTGCTCGACTGTATCAAACCCAGCACCTGTTTACCCTGTGGAGACGCTGCCACAGAGTCACACATTCAGGATGTGTAGAAATCCTTTAAAAGTGCTGAGTTTAACAGACTCTCAGTCTACGCAGAGCAGAGCTGAGTCTCACAGCAGACATTCATTCCCACTTTGTTATTTCCGGTCGGCTGCACTAATCAGCTTCTCTATCATCCAGACAGGATGTCAAATAATGTTGAGGGAATATTTCAGTCCACTGATTTCTACTGACTGACACAGATTAAAGGAAAGGTTTGACACATTTGGGAAATATGAGTATTTGCCTAATTAACATCCTTACCCAGAGTGAGATGACAAGATTGATAACACTATCATGTTTGTTTTTTAAATATGAAGCAGAAGCCAGGAGACGGTTAGCTTAGCTTAGCACAAAGACTGGAAACAAGGAAAAGCTAGCCTGGCCTTATGGTTAAACAAATTGACGCACTTCTATGATTATATGAATTGACCTTCAATTGGTATGAGATGCCGATACAGCCCTAAAGTAACAGGAGACTTGTTATTAGGATAAAAACTATGTATTTATGAACGCATGTTGCCAGTGTATGTCCATGTAACCTTTTAAAGTCTGAATTAAATTGAATTGAGCAACAAAGTAGACAAGATAAACACAACAAATGATGAAATGTGAATCACAAATATGAAACTTTTAAACTTAAAAGCTTTAGTAAACTAAAGAACTGTCAAATTCAACACTCATTGATGCAGACAGGAATGAAGATTCACCCACCTACACACTTACTCACAGAGACACCAACACTAGCAGCTAATGTGGACCAGGAATCTCACAGCTGGATGGTAAGGCAGGAAAATAGACTGAGACGTGCGCTCTCTCACACACACACACACACACACACACACACACACACACACACACACACACACACACACACACACACACACACACACACATGTTTATTCATTTTAATCTGTAGAAAGTGACATACATTCAAATAAGTTAAAAGTGATTTCATATCTCCTGGATCTATATATATATATATATATATATATATATATACCTTTCTAAATAATTGGAAATATTGGTGACCAACAATAACTGCTGCAGTGAAAGAACAATATAAGTGGTTGAGATAAAGATTAGGATTAGGCTGTTGAAAATAAGGCAGTAAACCAGTAAAGGAATGGAGAGGCTTAACTTAAAAGGAACCACTACCACTATCATGTGACATTTCTTTTAAATTGTAGATGGTTGCACGGTGTGAGCTGGTATGTGGAAAATTCTGCACCAATGATTCGGTGTAGAGTCTTAGGCCCATACATCTCTTTATTATGGGTTTGTTTTCATAAAAGCCTGCCAAGAGTCATCATATTTGTAACCATAAACATAAACAGCAATAGAGCAAGAAAATTAAGCGATGCACATCTTCATGTCATTCGCACAAGCACATGAACAGTTTCCTTTAGAGCTGAATGAGTGCAATACTGTCTGTAATGCATCATGGTTATATCTGACATACTCTGAGCTGACTGCCAAATAATAATAATAATAATAATCAGAAGAATTATTTCAAACTTTTATCCTAAACAACGCTGCACATGTTCTGCATGCACAGGGAAGGAAGTGAAGTTGTCAGAGGGTAGGGAAGGTGTTTTTTGTTGTGTTTTATCTTGCTTTGGAGGAATCTTTTGTAACAGTTCTAACAGTAAGAGAGCCCTCAGAGGGGTTGTGTGTGTGCAAGAAGTACAGGGAGCTGCAGACAGCAGAATGTCACATCCTACTGAGCACACTGTTAGATCTTATGATTATTCAGTGTTTTGTTCTGCAGCTGCATCACAAATTAAAAAATAGTGTATGCATGTATCTCATTAATACTCGCCGCCAGCCCTCTCCTCATGTGAACCTCACTTTAACACCCAGGGCCATTTCTCTAGTTTACTCAACCTTCAGTTCCAGTCCAAGTCCTGCAGTGGTGCAAAAACACTGTGGTAAAGTGGTGCTTCATTCAAATTCATTCTAACATGAAGACAATAGAATAAAATGAACAGCCCGTCAGGCATCTATTTGTGTCAGACAAAACGTTTGTTGTTAGTATTGATTATTTAAAACATTACATCATCATCATTACATTTTGTTGACACAGCTTTCTACTCAGCTGTAACAGAAAACACACTCTCCCATTACATACCTGATGTTTGATTTGACTCTAGGCTTTTTGCTTCTTTGAGAGTGTAATACATCCTGTAACAGCAGATATACGAGATGTTTTTGGTTGCGTTCTACACTTCAGAGATGTTACACATTTTACTAAACTTGTTCAATTACTCATCACATTGTGTTTGTGTGTAAAAGAGGGATGACGTTGTATTGTCATGTGCCTCAACTGCAGAGATCACGAGCAGCAGCTGGGAAGACATTTAATAAAACTCCCTTTTCAGTTTGTGTTCACATCATGGCTGCTGGCTGGTGCCTCATCCATCCACTCAGTTTAGTGACGGTCCATTTGGTTCACTCACCTGCCATCTCAGATTTTATTTTTGCTGCACTTGTTGTATTCCTTTCATAAAAAAAGGTTTGTATTAATCAATTCCTCTTCCCTCCTCCTCTCTTTTCCACCTGTTCACACTCCTATCTCTCTTTCTATTTGTTCCTTCTTCATTTCAATTCTCTTTTCAGGAAAATATCAACATCGATGAAGCGGCTAACTGCCTGGTGAAACACATCATTGCCACTGAGAATGACATGCTCCAATCAGAAGTCCCCGACACCATCACTCCGCAGCTGGAGAACGACAGAGGCGGGACATGCTCCTCCTGCTTCAGATCCCAGTGACAGCCTCACACAGTTGGATGTCCTTTTGTATCTCATTACACACAAAGTCCAGTTTGTCTGTGAGCAGGAGACAGAGGGAGAATTACTTTGGCTGTTTTTTTTTTTGTAGGAAATCATGTATGGGTGCCAACTCCATTCCTTGTCTGGTAGGGTGGGTGGTGGGGGTGAAAGACAGGCAGCTGGCTCAAGAAATGGAGGCAGAAAGAGAGATGGATGCAGCTGTGTGCGCTTGTCAAAGGCAAGGTCACCCTCTGGGCGACTTCAAGCCTTGACACTGCCACTTCGGTTACCATGGAGACACAGTTAATGAACACATGCACAGAAAGATTGCAGCGAGTCCCGGTATATCTGTCCAGAGGTCTGTGGAGTTCATCTCTATTTACCTTTTTTTTTTTTTTTTTTCTGTGTCTGAGTTTGTCTCTGCCTGTTTCTTTCTTCACGCCCCTCCCTCACAGCGTTTCTTTAGCTTCATTTTGGGCTAATAAGAAAGCAGATATAGTTTTCTTCCAGATATCCAAAGCAATTCAATTTTAGTCGCGATAACACTACAGCTACAGTATTAGCGTTTCTTTAGATTCATTTTTCTTGTCTTCCCTCATGTACACCTGCCGGATCCTATAATGTATAGCAGATTATATTGATGTAATTAAAGTGCCTTTTCCAATACAAACCATTTTATTTAATGTCTTCAATAGATGTATTCACTAACATATTTTATTTAATAAGTGCACTTAAAGGTATGTACCTGACTTTTCATCACAGGTAGAATTCCACTCATGTCCATGGCAACATATACAAAATACTATGACATACACGTTAAACATTGATTATTGTTTCCATTTTAATTCAATGATTTTGTATTACATTTATATTCCACTGTTCAATATTTGTAATTATGGGATTAATGCATATATATATATATATATATATATATATATATATATATATATATATATGCAAACATGTACATATTAATATATCGTATAAGGAAACATGTAACCATAGCTTTACTGACATCTGGATGTGATTTAATGTTATAATCTACACACACAGGTGTTTTCAATCACTCTGGCTAATTAGACCAGCGATGCTAACGGTGTAAATAGTCCCGCCCTAACAGGTGCAACCAATTAACAGGAGAGGGAGGGAGCTGTCAGTTAAACTCAGTTTGTACACGCCCACACACTCCTGAAGAGCTCTAATCAGAAAACACCTGGATAAGTGGACAGCGTTTCAGCATCATCGTCTCTTGTGCGGTAGACTATAAACATGTTATTTCTAACATACAGTTGATTATGTGTTTAAGTTTTAATGTAGATTCATTTTACTTTTATTTTACCAAGCAGGTTTAAATAAACAGTAAATCCAGATATTGTGTTCTAATTCAAACGACAGACATTTAAACGGGCCTCCAGAGGAGAACATCTTACTTAGAGGGGTCCCTGGTGCAATTAAAATCAATTTAACGGTTATATATCTGGGCAGTGAGTGTGTTTTTTGGGTTTTGACCAGATCACACTTCATTGACTTCCTCCTGTTATTTTTCTGGCCAAATCACTGACAAGCTGCTATAAAGAAGAAAAATGCCACAAACAGGCAGAATGTGATTTTTCAGCCTTGTTCTGAACCAAATCTTCTTAGAATACAATACAAAGGTTTTAAAACCAGCATCTTCACAACCAATCAGGTCAGATGTCCTGTGAATATGTGTTAACTAATGCACCATTCTCCAAATAATAGATAGTAATCATTATTGCTGGATCTACATGATAAATAAATAGTGTATTATTTATGAGAAGTTGGCTGCTAAAAAATCAGACGGCAACATCATTCTAAATTCACAGATGTAATAAAAGCATAACAAATTCAAATTGATGCAATTCAAACATCTCCTGGCACTGAACCACATAATGTATTTCTTAATGTCTCCCTTTTGAAGACATGTCAGGCTCGTGGACAAACATTCATTCATTCCTCTTAGAAGAGGATTATATGCCAATATGATGAACAAATGATGTCAAAGAGAAATAGTTCAGATTCAAGTTCTTGTTTGTTGATGTATACGCTTATTAAATCCAGTCACAGATTTAAGCGAGTTGTTGCTCGATTACTGTCCTGTTACCCAACCTTTTCCACCAATACCCTCCTCTCTCCTGCCTCAGACAGACACTCTGTCTAATTAAAGCCCTCTGTAGATAACATTTTATGCCTCGTTTAACACTGCAGTTTCTTTCATCCCAGTGAGACACAGACACAATCTATTGTTTAGCAGAGTCCCTGTCGGATATCGGTTCAGAGGTGAGGGCATGCGCTGGAGAAAAATACCGTGCCACTCTCTAATTTGTATTAATTGAATTTGATTTTCAGCATTGATGTAACAATTTGTGAGAGAAAACACGGGGCGGAGGGAGCAGGGAGATAAGTTATGAGGGAATTGTCCTCTGCTGTGTGTCAGAAGCCACCCACACAGGCCCTCTCCTCACACACTGAAACACACACACACACACATACACAGACACACACACACACACACATACACACATATACACAGATTATCAGAAGATTTCACAGATTTATCTCTCGCTCTCCGCTCTCTGATGGTCTCTACGCAACAAGCTGCCGAGAGAGTGATAGTTTTGTTTCTCTTTACTTACAGCCCCTGTTCTTGTAGTTCTAGATGAGAGAGAGAGAGAGAGAGAGAGAGAGAGAGAGAGAGAGAGAGAGAGAGAGAGAGAGAGAGAGAGAGAGAGAGAGAGAGAGAGAGAGAGAGAGAGAGAGAGAGAGAGAGAGAGAGAGAGAGAGAGAGAGAGAGAGAGAGAGAGAGAGAGAGAGAGCACACAAGGGACTATAATCACAAGACTTCTCAGTCACACAGGATAATGAAGATATAAGCTGCATGTGATTTCATGATGACTTTAAAGGCTTTATCTCTGCCTCTCCCTCATACACGCACACACACACCGACTCACATGTGGACATTTTACACATCAATAAACACCACGATTATTGTGTTGTAAAATGTATTAATTGTTTGCAATAGCCTTCAGCTGCCGTTTGCAAGGATTCCTTTGAAAAAACAAATGAAGCAAGAACAAATCCAAAAAGGTGCCAGGGCCTCCACTGTAGATCCAGCTACTTGTTCAGAAATGAAACATTACCCTTTGAAGATGAAGGGTATCAAATTTGTAGCATTGGTGCGTTAGTGTAAATGAGTGCAGCAATAAAACAGCCGCAGTGAAAGTTGCGGTGCTAGTATATGGTCGATAAACATTGAGAAAGGTGTTGGAAGTGGAGGCTGTGGCAGGCGTACTCTGGCTGTGAATTAAACACCCGGTAAAATGGAATCGATAGCAGGAGCCAGGGGAGACTCCAGATAAATGAAAATATCGGCTGCACCTTCAACTTTGATCGATAAGCGTGTGTGTGTGTGTGTGTGTGTGTGTGTGTGTGTGACCTCACAGTAGCAGCAGTCTCCGGGAAGTGAGTGCTATGTGGAATATCAAAGGCATACTCTCGATGACTCATCATTCACAACCAGCTCGGCTGGAGAGAGAATCCTCTTCAGTAACAGACCCAGGTCACACACGCAAATGTACTATTGATTACACTTTAGGATTTGTTTACACTTGCAGCATTGGCACAGTTGTGTGGCGTGATATTGTTTTTACATTTTTGGCACCAATACCAGCCTTTGCATTTCTGGATTTGATGGCAGTCACAAGCCTGTTGTGTGTTGTTTTGTTTTTTTAATAAGGTCATTCAAATGTCAATGCAAATGAGTAGATCTTCCCTTTAGAAAATGATTATTTGTGTAGCATTTAGGCTCAGTGTTTGATTTATCTGAAGTAGCAATGCCAGCATTTGACTGAAACTTATGAAATAAGTCAAACATTTATTTGAGATGTTACTGCACAAAGGCAGAGAACAACACAGGCTGTTTCTCCTCTAAGCGTGCAGCCAGGTGCTCCTTATGCTTGTGATGAAGTTCGACTACGTTGCTATAGTCACAAGAGGATTTAGGTGCAGTTTTGTTTGTTTTTTGCAACACAAGCAGTGGAGACTTAGTTTCACCTGATAGCATTACTGTCAGACGAAATAAACATCTTAAAGTCACTGGATGAACACATTTTTTTTTAATCTTTGGAAGAAAACACAGCTCTTAGATCTTAATGCCATTCCTACGCTACAAGCACAGCTTCCGTGTGTTTGAACAGCACACATTACAAAAGGAAAAGGAGATGAAGGCAATCAAGTATTGTGACTGAGGAATCCCTGAAGAGTTCCGTTTGGTGTATAGTTTCCTTTCAAGCCATGTCAGAGATATATAAACTTTAAAATGGTCATGATGCATTCAAATAGAATGTATTCACATACATTCAGGTTCACACGGTAAGAAAGGCAAGCTGGAATGTATAAGATCAACACACAGTAGTTTCACCGACTGATCACAGACCGCTTCGTATGCAATTGGATCACTGCCTGGTTTGAAAACTTGGCATCGACCCTAAGTCACACATTTGGTTCCACACTGCCACACAGATCATCAGTGACTGACAGATCTGCTTTCTATTTGAACAGACTGTCTGTGTGTGAAGTGACACAGTGGCTCAGTGATTAGCACTGTCAACTCACAGCAAAGAAAAACTCACACACTTTCTGCGCCGAGTTTCCATTGTCTTTATAGTATTCTAGTGTCCTCCAAAACTCCAGAGACATCAAAGTCAGGTAGACTGTGGACTCTAGACTAACTACAGGTATGTGAACCCTTGTAGATTTTAGACCTTTTTTTCAGGGAGTTTCTATAGTGGATGCTGAGAGAGGCCCAGCTTTCCATCATGTAGGAAAACAAGAAGTGTGTGTGTGTCTGAGCATTCAAAGCCGTTTTGTTTCTCATCCAAAAGTGCATCTATGTGTGTGAAGTATCTTGTGCCGTGGGGTATACTGTTTTGCTATCATTTTTAGAAATCCCAAATAATAATAGTATGATTTATACAAAAAAAATGTTGTGTGGCACATGTCAGCATTCACACACATTCATACAGAGTCAGAGTCATTCAGAGGCACCCATACAAAGTGCCATATGCTCACACGTCGTTACACATGTTATGCATCAGTTTGGTTCAACAGAATTTACTGCCCAGATTGCTGTCAGTATATCAGCAGCTCTGCACCCCTGCCTGTCACGGGAACAGCCCCTTGGACATTGAGTGTGACTCACTTTGGTGTAGAATCATAAAAATGCTGTTGATTTTTATTACATCACGTTTTACACCTTATTGTCCCGTTAATTGTTGTTTTTCTAATACTGATTCTGTGTTCGAGGTGCATGATGCCACAATGTCCTTTGCAGAAACAATAGGGATGTATTTGTGTCACATTACCATACAATTACAAATAACATGTCCTGCCATTGTGGCACAAGGAGGTAGGAAATGTCAGGATAATATGTCAGTGTGGATTTAATGGTTTCTACTCTATAACAAGTGTCTCTCCGCTCAGGAAGTTGATTGCTGCTGTATCATGTTTGTCCCTGAGATTCTTTTGGCCAAGGCCAGACTATCGGTCAGCCTTTCCCCTCCTTGCCAACTGTCTCTCCTCTAGTGGATGTGTACAGAGCAGCATGTGTACAGAATATCCATGTTAATGTGACCTTGTGCTGAGTTTTTTCCGTCCTGTGTGTCAGTGTGTGCTTTGTGTTTGTCCGCGTTCCCCCCCCCCCCCCACACACATTCGAAAACTCTGCATGGATTTGAACTCTGGGGTCACTGTGAGTGTGAGTGTGTGTGTGGATTCAGTCCAACAGCTGTGGTCCTCTCTGTGGTGCCTTCCAGAGCATCTAGCAGTGCATGTGCTGCTTTGCACAAACACTGCATACCAACAAACACATAATCTGGCCAGTGGCTCTACAAACACACAGACATCCATGTTAACAGGTTAAACTGGAGATTAAAAATGAAAGCTCTGGAAAATTAGAAACCAGTGATCTAAGACTGTAAAACCTAAACTTTTGTACATCTGCTAAACTTTTAACACTGGGCTTTTGTCTCTGATAACTCAAAAGAAATCCCTTAAGGAAGGAGATGACCTCCTTGACATATATAAGGGTGGCAGATAGCGAACAAGGTAGCATGGATGTTGATGTGTTGGGAGGTAGACTGCATAGATGGATGGATGGAGAGTGGGAGGATGTAGAGGAAGAAGGTGGGCAGATGAGAGAGGTAACTTGCCAGGCAGCGTGGGAGTTTGAGGGCATGTTTAAGAGTTGTGTCTATGAGCATGTGTGTGTGTGTGTGTGTGCCTTCTCTCTGTGTGGGCGAGCGAGCATGGGACCGAGTGATCATTCACGTGGAGGCAGTTGTCATGGCAACAGAGGATGTCGTCTTGTTCCGCAAGATCTCAGCTGTCCCAGAATCCTCCAGACCTCTTCTCTCGTCCGTCTCTGTCTGTCTGTCTTTCTTTCGTCTGTTTCTTCTCTCTCTCATGTTCTGTTTTCTTTTTACCAAAACATCTGCTCACTCCTTGTTCTGCCTCCCCCCTCCTCTCTTTATTTACCTCTGTAGTTCTCTCTCTCTCTCTCTCTCTCTCTCTCTCTCTCTCTCTCTCTCTCTCTCTCTCTCTCTCTCTCTCTCTCTCTCTACCCCTTGCCCCATTTCCCTCCTCCTACTACTCTCTCTCTCCTCCTCTCCTTCATAGCTGTAACAGATATAAATAGAGGTAATAAATTGCAATGAGGCTGCCAGGGTGTATATTTATGTGTGTGTGTGTGTGTGTGTGTTTGGATTTTCGCTCTAATGACCTGCATAGACTCACTGGTGGGATATCCCTACATAGGGAGCTGTAATTCACCATACGGCCCTCCCTCCCCCTCTGCCGTACATGGTACACACAAGGCCCATTAATTTGCAGCTTTACCGCTTTAGCATCAAAACACAGATGCCGCTTAACTCTGTCAGGCGTGTGACCCTCAGGCATTTCTTGTATCTCACCGGTGCTAGAGTTTGTACCAAAGCTAAATCAATTATCGTCAAGTTAAACAAACATTGGTAACCTTGTAAAAAGCAACTAAAGTGACAGAATAATGTAACTCCTCCATCTCTCTGATTTGAATGCATGTTATAATACATTTTTGTAAGACTAGAAGGTACTTGTCATATTTCTTTAATCTTATTTCTTTCTTAATCAAGCATTTAGTGTGTCTCTGCTCATTGTTTTGGGTCAGTCATTCAGCCAGCAGCTAGCTTAGCAGCTAAAGAGCAAATATCTCCCTCAGGACTTGGTGGAGAGGAAATGAGAGCTAAAAGGAAAGTGACTATTGGACCTGTATGCATCAAGTCAACAGAAACCCCACTCCTAATGAAAGCTAATGTTGCTGAATGTTTTTATAGGGTGTTTTAATATCACATATGTATATGCTGAAAGTAGAAATATTAGCCGGCAAACTAACCACGCAGCTAGCGTCTGATTATAGAAGCATGTGATGTGCTTTTTTTTGCCCAAGACTAATTACCCAGTGTGTAACCCTGACCCACTGCTCTTGTAACACCAGCAGCACTGAGCGCAATATCAATGCTACACATCACATGCAAGGTCAAGGAATGTGACTTGCATCAGATAAAACATCTAATCTCTTTCCTACGTTCAGTCTGCAAGAATAGTCTGGCGCCATGTTTACATTCACATCCAGTCAGCTGACATTTTCCTCCAGATCACACTACAATTAAGTTATTGGACTCATAATAGTGCAACTATAATATTAATCATCGCACATTTAGGTTCGTAAACTGTATCTCTTTAATTATACCCGTTCTTTGTCATGTAGGTGTATTATCACAGGTATATTATCTATTAGCCTTATAACAGGAGCATCAAATAGACTGGATGGTTATTAATCAGTAGATGAACGATGACTGATTAATGTTAGATGTTATCGTTGAACTAAGTCTCTTACAAGCAGTACTGTTTTATGATCAATAGATATAGTCGGCATGTTCAGCAGTTAAAAATAGGACAATTTGCTAGAACATGATGAAATTAACCTTTAGAGAAGTAAATCTGGTACCGCAGCAAAAACCTTTCTTCTTCCTGGACAAAGGGACACTCAGTTTAAAATAAATGTCCTCTCTGGATGTGTAAACTGTATATTTTGTCACAATGCAGTTAGTTGCGAATTACATCTGGAAATCTGATGAGAGCAATGTGTCTGTTAGTGTCACCTTTACCATCCCTCTGTGCCTAGACCTTTG
Organism: Cottoperca gobio; assembly: GCF_900634415.1. Lineage (NCBI taxonomy): Eukaryota > Metazoa > Chordata > Actinopteri > Perciformes > Bovichtidae > Cottoperca > Cottoperca gobio. The sequence continues at coordinate 7,764,919 of NC_041367.1, forward strand.
CTTTACTCTCTGCTCCTTAATCAGTGAGTCTAAGTCTTAAGTCTCTCTCTTTCACACACACACACACACACACACACACACACACACACACACACACACACACACACACACACACACACACATGCATTCACACAAACAACAAGCAATGTGATTTATAGCTCTATTAGCAAGAACGTCTATTCCTGGGAGAGGGAATAAGAGAAAACTGGACAAACACATGACCACCTGAGACCTGACACCGTACTCATCTGTCCACATTTACAGAAACGAAGGAGAGAAAATACAGAAGATGAAAGAGACAGAAGAGATGAATGTAGAATATGTGAAAAGAAAATAATGATGAAAAACAATGCTGCGTTCCCTATAATGTGACTTATATACGTTTTGCATTTTGGAAGCCATACTCAAGTATAATTATTGGGGTAGCTGGTGGGTGAAAACCTGTCAAAGGGGCAGCTCAGAGTCTTCATTTACCCACTCAATATGTTCGTCATCAGTTTTTGGAAGACTTATAACACTGTGGGAATACATGGCTTAGCTTGGTAAAGCCTAGGCTCACTAACCACATCTAGCAACCCACACTGTAACTGGAGACGATGCAAAGAATACACTGCTGAAAACACTGAGCGTATTCCCCAAAATGTCTACAAACAAACCCACTTCATTTGAATGCTATTGACATATACTTTTACACATAGTGGCTTAAAAAAATGTAGGAAAATGAGAAACAAAAGCAGTCAAAAGGGGAGTCGGAGAGCAACTGTGGAGGAATCGTGAAAGTGAGGCGTGATGAGGAGATGAAGAGGATATGATGATGGTGTTTGGTGGAAAGGGGGAAGAAAGAATATCATTAGAGAGGTTGGATGGGCTCTGAGAGTCGCAGCATGCCCGTGCAGCCTCTCCACACATCTGTCTGTTTATCCCATGGGGGGGGGGGGGGATCCACACAGAAACATCTGTCTCCTCACACAGGCCATATGCCTTGTAACACAAGCCCTCTCCAGTCTCCATCCTCCCTGTCTGGCTTTCATGTCTTTTTCTCTTTCTGTCCCCATCTTGTTGTCTTTGATGGAGTGCCAGGGGCTGGCACACACTCCTACTGCATGGCTTCATGGGCACACTGTCTGCTTCTGCAACTGTCCTTTACAAAACCAACTCCCACTTACACACGCTCAGATGCCCACCGAGGAGAGATAGATTTGCCGTCATGAAATAGCAAAGCTGAAAAAGCCCATGGCTGACATTACAAAGTTGAGTTTTGTATAATGATTCCTCTGGATCGACAAGTGGCCTCACATGTGGGAATGCACTGACTGAATCAACACGCACACACTTCAGTATTATACTGATGGTTGGCATTGTGCTGTTAAGTTCACAGTTTACAAATACTCAGATTAACATAATAAAGAGAAAAATGACCTATGAGATCTTCTGCTTAATGTTCTATATAGCAACTAAGTAGATATGACCGTGAGGCACTTATTTGAGTGACACAAATTACATTTATGTATTTTACTGTCATGCTGTTTGTTGATGTTCTGTCTTTGATCCATCTGTCTTGTTTTTAATTTATTCTGTGAGTTCTGTTGACAAAAAGCTCCCCAACTACAAAGTTCCTAAACATGGGCAGATGGAGCGAAGGCTTTCTTAAAAGTTTGTGGTTCTGAGCGTTACAAAATATATCAGGCATTACATTATAATTAACACCTTTTATGGTTCGTGTTTAGGATAACAGTTTCACACATTGGCATGTTTAAAAAGGTTGCATCGTAAACGCTGATTGAAAACACCACCCGGCTGGCACGTTAAGCGACTCGAATCAAATGCTTCTCTCTTCTAGCTTCAGCCAGGGGAGCACTCTGTCACAACTGTGACTTTTTCAGTAAATTAGGAAAACAAAATAAGGAGTGCGATGGGACAAGAGAGGCTGAGTGGATCGGTTAAATGATGCAATGCTTTACTGTCAGTGTGTGGGCTGCAGCTGCAGTGGTGTTTATATTGCTTCTACTGTACATCTATGTGTAGCCTGCCTTGGTGATGCTATCTATTGATTCTACTGATGATTTTATGGGAAATGACAGGTCATTTGATTTATGTTGCACCCGCCGTGGTGTCCATGTTAGTGAGGCTCTCCTGTGGATCATGGTTGTATAGTTTTAATTGGCAGGCTGCAAATATGACTTAAACTTTCTGCCTGGATGTAAGTGCAGTCAAAAGGTTTGAGAGTTTTAAAGTGTGTAGTGGACTATCTTCTTCTTGCTGGACTTAAATGAGCTTCCCGGCTGTAAAGGTTGTTTGATTAAATTGAACCACAAACAACCAGGACTAAGAGCAACAAACACAGATTTGTTATGTGCAGATGGACATGAAAAGTGAACCACAGTTGTGCTTGAGCACACGCATCTCTTATGTATCTCAGAAATCGATCTAAGCCAGGTACCTGTCTAAAAGGGGGTTTTGACTGGGAGTCTACAACCGATATGTTACACTGCCAAGCACATATTCACAGACACGCAGACCTGTCTATTTCTTCCCCTTATCCACATTCATGCATAATGCATGCCACTCTTGGTTGCATGGTTATTGGAAAGAAAGATACATAGTGTGTTTGACTGTGCATGTGCCTGTTTGACAGAAACATGGAGCATAACAAGAAAAGAAAGTTGAACTTAAATGAGGACCAGAGATCTTTTTTCCCATGTTCAGATGCTCTTCCATCTCTTCTTATGCTCTCACCTCACGCACACGCACACGCACACGCACACGCACACGCACACGCACACGCACACGCACACGCACACAATCTATCTCTCAGACACAGCTGCCCTGTCGCTCTACCTGTCTCCTGCTGCCATTTCCCTGTGGATCCAATCAGCAGTGAGCACCGGAAGACAGATTATGGCCTTAAACAGCACTCAATAGGAGGAGAGGGATGGAGCGGATGACCTGGAATGAGGCTATGGTGGAAGGCGAGAAGATTAAGTATATGTGGGGATTACAAATGAGGAACAAGAGGTTGTGGGAAATGGGAGTTGATGGTAAAGGAGAGGAGATAGGCCTATGGGAAGAGATGGGAAAAGGTGCAAAATGAAAGAGGAAACTGAAGCAGACGGGGGAAGAGTATATGGTATTTGATGCATTACACCAAAGACACCTCTCTGGGAACCATCACCTTATCGTGGTGGAGAGGTTTGTGTGTCCCTATGAACCTGAGAGCTGTGTTGTCTGGAGCCTAGTGCTCCTGGTAGGGTCTCCCAAGGCAAATTGGTCTCAGGTGAGGGGCCAGACTAAGAATGGTTCAAAAACGACTTCATGAAAGAAAGGAAAAGGAAAGGAGAGACCCTGCCCGGAGGAAGCCCGGGGCCCCCGTCTGGAGCCAGGCCCAGAGGGAGGGCCCGACAGCGAGCGCCTGGTGGCCGGGTTTGCCACGGAGCCCGGTCGGGTACAGCCCGAAGAAGCTACGTGGTGCCTCCCATCCATCCATCCTGTGGGCCCACCACTCATGGGAAAAACCGCTGGGGTCGGGTGCGCTGTCACATGGGTGGCAGTGATGGTCAGGGACCTCGACGGACCAGACCCGGGCAGCAGAGGCTGGCTCTGGGGACGTGGAACGTCACCTCTCTGTGGGGGAAGGAGCCGGAACTAGTGCGGGAGGTGGAGCGCTACCAGTTAGATCTGGTGGGGCTTACCTCCACGCACAGTCTTGGCTCTGGAACCGTACTCCTGGATAGGGGTTGGACTCTATTCTTCTCCGGAGTTGCCCAAGGTGTGAGGCGTCGGGCCGGGGTGGGGATACTCACTAGCCCCCGGCTGAGCACCGCTATGTTGGAGTTTATCCCGGTGGACGAGAGGGTCGCCTCCCTACGCCTTCGGGTTATGGGGGGGAAAACTCTGACTGTTGTTTGTGCCTATGCCCCAAACCGCAGTTCTGAGTATTCGGCCTTCTTGGAGACCCTGAATGGAGCCCTGCAGGGGGCTCCAGTAGGGGACTCCGTAGTCTTGCTAGGAGACTTCAACGCACACGTGGGAAACGATGGAGACACCTGGAGAGGCGTGATTGGGAGGAAGGGCCTCCCTGATCTAAACCCGAACGGTCGTTTGTTATTGGACTTCTGTGCTAGCCATGGAATGGCCATAACAAACACCATGTTCGAACATAAGGATGCTCATAAGTGCACGTGGTACCAGAGCACCCTAGGCCAAAGGTCAATGATCGATTTCGTAATCGTATCATCTGACCTGAGGCCGCATGTTTTGGACACTCGGGTGAAGAGAGGGGCGGAGCTGTCGACTGATCACCATCTGGTGGTGAGTTGGATCAAGGGGTGGGGGAAGACTCTGGACAGACCTGGTAAACCCAAACGGGTAGTGCGGGTGAACTGGGAACGTCTGGAGGAAGCCCCTGTCCTGGGGATCTTTAACTCACACCTCCGGCGGAGCTTTTCAGCCATCCCTGTGGAGGTTGGGGGCATTGAACCTGAGTGGGCGATGTTCAAAACCTCTATTGCTGAAGCTGCGGTGATGAGCTGTGGTCTCAAGGTCTTAGGTGCCTCAAGGGGCGGTAACCCTCGAACACCGTGGTGGACCCCGGTGGTCAGGGAAGCCGTCCGACTGAAGAAGGAGTCCTTCCGGGTTATGTTATCCGGGAGGACTCCGGAAACAGTTGCAGGGTATCGAAGGACTAGAAGGGCGGCAGCTTCTGCCGTATCAGAGGCAAAGCAGCGGGTGTGGGAGAAGTTCGGAGAAGCTATGGAGAAGGACTTTCGGTCGGCACCAAGGTGCTTCTGGAAAACCATCCGGCACCTCAGGAGGGGGAAGCGAGGAACCATCCAAGCTGTGTACAGCAAGGGTGGGACCCTGCTGACTTCAACTGAGAAGGTTATCGGCCGGTGGAAGGAGCACTTTGAGGAACTCCTGAATCCGACTAACACGCCCTCTATGGTTGAGGCAGAGCTGGAAGCTGATGGGGGATCATCGTCAATTTCCCTGATGGAAGTCACTGAGGTAGTCAAACAACTCCACAGTGGCAAAGCCGCAGGGGTTGATGAGATCCGTCCAGAAATGCTGAAGGCTTTGGGTGTTGAGGGGCTGTCTTGGTTGACACGCCTCGTCAACATTGCGTGGAAGTCTGGGACAGTGCCTAGGGGTTGGCAGACCGGGGTGGTGGTTCCCCTATTTAAAAAGGGGGACCAGAGAGTGTGTGCCAACTACAGGGGTATCACACTTCTCAGCCTCCCTGGTAAAGTCTACTCCAAGGTACTGGAAAGGAGGGTTCGGCCGGTAGTCGAACCTCTGATTGAAGAGGAACAATGCGGATTCCGTCCTGGTCGTGGAACAACGGACCAACTCTTCACTCTCGCAAGGATCCTGGAGGGGGCCTGGGAGTACGCCCATCCGGTCTACATGTGTTTTGTGGATCTGGAGAAGGCATATGACCGGGTCCCCCGGGTGATACTGTGGGAGGTGCTGCGGGAGTATGGGGTGAGGGGGTCACTTTTGAGGGCCATCCAATCCCTGTACGCCCAAAGCGAGAGTTGTGTCCGAATACTCGGCAGTAAGTCGGACTCGTTTCCAGTGAATGTTGGCCTCCGCCAGGGCTGCGCTTTATCACCAATCCTGTTCGTGATTTTCATGGATAGGATATCGAGGCGTAGTCGTGGAGGAGAGGGGTTGCAGTTCGGTGACCTGAGGATCTCATCGCTGCTCTTTGCAGATGATGTGGTCCTTATGGCATCATCGGTCTGTGACCTTCAACAGTCACTGGATCGGTTCGCAGCCGAGTGTGAAGCGGTTGGGATGAGGATCAGCACCTCCAAATCTGAGGCCATGGCTCTCAGCAGGAAACCGGTGGATTGCCTACTCCGGGTAGGGAATGAGCCATTACCCCAAGTGAAGGAGTTTAAGTACCTCGGGGTCTTGTTTGCGAGTGAGGGGACAATGGAGCGAGAGATTGGCCGGAGAATCGGAGCAGCGGGGGCGGTATTACAGTCACTTTACCGCACCGTTGTGACGAAAAGAGAGCTGAGCCAGAAGGCAAAGCTCTCAATCTACCGGTCGATCTTCGTTCCTACCCTCACCTATGGTCATGAAGGCTGGGTCATGACCGAAAGAACGAGATCACGGGTACAAGCGGCCGAAATGGGTTTTCTCAGACGGGTGGCTGGCGTCTCCCTTAGAGATAGGGTGAGAAGCTCAGCCATCCGTGAGAGACTCGGAGTAGAGCCGCTGCTCCTTTACGTTGAAAGGAGCCAGTTGAGGTGGTTCGGGCATCTAGTAAGGATGCCACCTGGGCGCCTCCCTAGGGAGGTGTTCCAGGCACGTCCAGCTGGGAGGAGACCCCGGGGAAGACCCAGGACTCGGTGGAGAGATTATATCTCCTCTCTGGCCTGGGAACGCCTCGGGATCCCCCAGTCGGAGCTGGAGGATGTGGCCCGGAGAAGGGAAGATTGGGGTTCCTTACTGGAGCTGCTGCCCCCGCGACCCGATCCCGGATAAGCGGTAGACGATGGATGGATGGATGGATACACCAAAGACTTTTTGTTGGAGAGATAGACAACTGATCAACTAATATAGCGATCTTCATAGGAGAAGAGAGAAACGTAAAAGAGAGGCGAGAAGTGAAAAGAAATGGACATGTAGAGAAACACTGGCATGTGTATCCATGTGTGTGTGTGTGTGTGTCTCTGTGGACCCACCGCTGAAACTAGGGTGAATGTAGATGTTCTTGACATTTCAGTTACATTAAAGCTTTGCTTTGACATTTAAAAGTTCCATTGATTTTTGCAGACTGTTCTCGAGGCTGATCACCCGCCTCAGTGTGTACGGGTGATCATGCATGTACGAGAGTCATTTTGTATAATTCCTCCAGAGTATCTCTTCACACTACCAGCTTTACTCTCAAGGATCCTGCAAAGACTCCCTCAATTCTCCAGAATCATCCAGCACTATCATAGCGCAGGGAGAAAAGATCATATTTGGACAACATTTGTGGGGTGAAGGATGAGGGAGAGTTTCTACAGGGAACAGGGCAGCCTAAGATGAAGCATAATGCAATGTTGAACGTGACACAATTGACTGCCTCAGGGAATTTGGTGCATTATTCTCGGGGGAACAAAGGAGCCAGAGGTGGAGTGGGATATTAAGTACCCATATACAGCAGCCAGTCTCAATCGGCTGCTCCTTGGTTGTTCAGAACACATCTATTGTCCTGACACATAGTGGTTTATACGTGCAATTAGTGCCAGAACTTCGTGGGTTGGTGATCAACTCTGTAGTTATTAAACGAGACCCGAAGGCATATGTTTTGGACATCAGCATGGATCACTGGACACAAATGTGCAGCGCTGCCCCACCGATCACTCTCTGGTTGTGCCCACACAGACCAAGGCTCGATCTCAAACATAATGAGCATTTTAATGTCTGATGCTTTAATCACCTATGCGCATTTCTGGGAGTAGACACTGTGACGCTGGATTTCTAAAAGGTGCCAAACTAATTTTATACACCTGGATTATCAGCTGTAGTGTAAATATCATAAAGTCTGATAGCCTAATAAACAAAACAAAAATGAAACCAAAACAGAAACATTTCCTTAATCGCATCATTAAACCAGAGCCTGTAGATGGCGCACAGCCAGCTGTTATATCAAGGAATTCAGTATTCATAACATTAATGTATGCTATGATTATTCTGTACTTTCCCTAAAGCAATAACTAATAAGTAACCACAGATGTGGCAGTGTCAGCTTTTATTAGAGCACATAGTCTATGAACCAGAGAGCTGTCAGCTTCAAGGGCATTTTATTTTGGGTTTTATCACATCATCATGGGCCAGGGCAACGCTACCTGACTGAGAGGAGAATTGGGAGGCAGAGCAGAGCAAGAGACCGGCAGATACAGTGCATGACCCACGCTTTCATTGCGTTTCAACAAGTTATTGACCGTGTCCTCTGAGAACAACCTGTCTGCCTTTCCGAAGCTGACTACTCCAATTGCAGCCATTTTTTTTTTTGTCTGTGAAGGATTGTCAATCATGCAGGTCATGGGATATGGCCGTAGCCAGGATTTGAGAAACACTGAAGCACGAGTCTGAAGTCCCACAGTGTTCCCTCACCCTCCCCTGAGACATTTTGTATTGGCCACCAACAAGTTTTTAAAATGTCTTCGACTACAAATAGCACACTGGGAAATTAATCTAAATGGCAGAGAAGGATAGCTTAATGCGCAGGCGACGCAAGTGAGTCATACATGCTTATGTGTCCCCGGAAATATGGAGGAGTGACAAGAGAATGAAATCATCACAATGACTGTGGCACCAAACAAACTAAATTTAACTAAACTATTAATTTTTTTAAATCACCAACTCTTTGTATACATTTTATTAGTTTTGTGTAGATTCGTGAGGATATATATTCTGTACTTTATTTGCATTGTTGCATCAGCAGTCACACTGTCTCTTCCCGCTACGCTCCACATATCTGTCGTATACGTTGTTATGTTCATGACTGTTAGTGAATACTGTTGGTTTGCTGATGTAATTGTTTTGCATCATAATATTAATATAATTGTATGTGAGCTATATCTATGGAAATTGTGTTTTCCTTCATGGTCGTGATGTTACAGAGGGGTTTGATGTTTTCTTTAAATAGTATTGCACACTGTGATGTCAGAATTTATATGGCCTCAGCAGCTCCAAGTTGTGTCACGGTCTTGAATCTTGGGTCCAGTGTTGTTGTCGTTGACAATATACTCAGGTTTTATTCTAGGTGGACTGCAATGAGCGGTCACAGTAGGGATTTCTTTCAAGGACGGAGTATTCAATCATCTTTGAAAGTGGTATTGCATTGGAGCCAGAAAGCTTCTCCTCGTCTGACAGCCCCATGGTGGCTTCATTGAAGGATGACGGCACATTGAAGCGCTCACCTGTATTGTGATATTCCTCTGCTATCACCGGGGAATAGCGTTTGTTGTCACAACTGCGCTGAGCCAGTGGCTTTCTTGCCTTGAACACATGCTGCAGTATGTGTAAGGAATTGTTCTAACAGGACTGGTGTCCATGTCCTGCACTGCAGCAGGAATGCATTGGATGGGACAAGTGAGGATAAGATGGGATAAGATATTTATCCCTTGGGGAAATATATAAAACTAAATATAAACTGATATGTAAAATACTGAGGAACACAAATGATTAATAGAGCGGAAAAAATTATCTATCAATCGATTGATTAGTTGATTGACAGATAATTAATCTACAACTATTCCGATCAATTATTAATCACTTTAGTAACTTTTTTTGTTGGATTTCTGGTCTCCTATAATAGTAAACTGACACGTTCACTGTTCGAACAAAACAACAACAACAACAATTATTGTATTCATCATAATTAGCAGACTAATCGAAAATAAAAATAATTGTTTGTTGCAGCCCTAATGGTTACAATATTATTATTATTATTATTATTATTATTATTATTATTATTATTATTATAATAATAATATTATTAAGAGTCCTGCAGGGGTAATATTTCCATTTTTATGATTTCCATTTTTTTTATATATCAATATGATATGATTATGCTACTGTACATAATGTATATAAAATAATAATAATAAAAATAAAAATAATAATAATAATAATAATAATAATGATAACAATAATAATAATAATAATAATAATAATAATATTATCATTATTATTATCATTATTATTATTATTATTATTGTTGTTATTATTATTATTATTATTATTATTATTATCATTATCATTATTATTATTATTATTATTATTATTATTATCATTATCATTATCATTATTATTATTATTATTATTATTATTATTATTATTATTATCATTAATTTTATTATTAGTATTATTATTATTATTATTATTATTATTATTATTATTATAACAATAACACAATAAATACTATATACAATGCCTGTCTGGTCCGGAGCATTTTCTACTAAATTTAGTGCATGTGTAATGCAAATTGCATGCCTGAGTTTCATATTTGCATCTGTCACTATGCATGTGGCTTTTTTCCCTGATGCTCCCCTCCTCCATGAGAGATGCTCTTATTTGTCAGTATGGCTCTTTGGCAATTCTCTCACTCCCGAAACAAACTGTTCAATTTATGGTCAACAGAAAACAGCCGGTATGCATCCATACTTACAGTGGTGTAGTATATAGTGGTGTAGTATTTGGTGGCTCCCCATTAGAGCCTGAAAAGTAGAAAATTATTGATTGTCCAATTAAAACATTGAATGTTTTTGTCTACTTTATCCAAGCGCGCACACGCATACTGTACATGCACATTCCTTTTGGGGGTAACATAATTAGGGCCCAGTTTGTGCACAAACCCCCTGGAACTTCTCATCTTTTACAGCTGTAGGTCTGCAACTAAATATCCTTTTCTGCTGAATTGCAACCATATCACAGTAAGATAGTAAAATAAGAGATTCTCCATCACGTGGCCACAGTGGCCCAGCTGGTTTATGGCTGAAAATGTTATATATATTTTTTAAACCTGCTAATAAGAATGTTGCCAGCTGTGATACGTGTCAAAAAAGCTGCCCGCTACAGCCGTTATACTACAAATCTGATCAAATATAATCACAAGAAAGGGTAAATAAAGCTTCGTGAATGTTTCTAAGAAAGGAAAGAATAAACGGTGTCTATATGAATATATGTAATCACAAAATTAGCTGTTTTTGTGACATTACTATTATGATAATGGAAACATCAGCAGTCAGTGTCATGATTTTAAATATATTTACTCCACTCTGCCATCGAAGGAAGTTTAAAGCTCTTAAATCGACCATTGAATCAATGGAAACTGTTGTTTTGTGTGATACCTGTCCTGCTGGTAACTGGCATGACATTGAAATGCAAATTAGTGAAATCATCTGACAACAGCAAAAATAACCTTTTGTTCTCAATTCAGCCTTTGAAACTTTAATAATGTCATCATCATCATCATCATCATCATCATCATCATCAGCATCATCTTCATCATCGTTAGAAATAACCCGAGAGCGAACAATTTTCTCATTATGCCTGATGTACTGTAAACTCTTATAGTCTAACTACTTTATGTTACCTGAGGCCAAAGCCGAATGGGTACTTAGCAAAAACACACATGTATACACACACTCGCATGCACACAGTTATAATGATGTGATGTGTGTGTGTGTGTGTGTGTGTGTGTGTGTGTGTGTGTGTGTGTCTGTATGTGTGGTTAAGGTGGTTGCATTTTGTTACTTCATTGATTTGATCTTCATTTTATCCACTTTTGTCGCGCTTTCAAATGCCTCTAATACTTTCGCTGCATTTCCAGAAGCAGTTTTTGTGACATACTTATCAAAAATGGCCTCTTGGATTTGTGCCACAGGTTAAAAATACGTCTTAACAAACGTCCCTAATCTGAAAACGTTTGGTATTAATGTGTTGAGGTTTGACATGAGGTAAGAATTAAGAATGTGCATTGAGAGGATTTTATTTTTCTATTATGTAGCAGTCCTTTTACAAATATCTGCTTGATAAATGAATACACAGTCATTTTTCTTCAAACTAATGTGCAGTAAACTCATCCTTTGCAAATAGATGGACACTTGAATTGGGAGTACAACAAAGAAGCAGTAGGTAAAGTTCTTAGTAATAGTTTATCAATAATCTGTGATATTCTGTAGATAATACTAATTCTGGTCCTTTTTCATGAAGCACAAACTCTGGCTGATAAAACATCAAACAAAAACAGACATTCCCTCTTTCCCTCCAGCAGTTTGATTTGTTACCGTTTGTGTATTTGTCTTTATTTGTGTGTGTATGTGTGTGTGTGTACCCCATTTAATTTCCATATTGGTGTGACAGGGGTGCAGCTGTGGTGTGTTGGACCTGTTCTAATAAGCAGGGCACAGTGAGCCCTGGATCATACGCTTTAGCTAATTGTGTCATTGCTATTCAGGCGTCCAAAGTTTAAAACTGGCAGTGCAAAGTCACTGACTCATGAGGGAACAGAAACACACTTACACACCAACAAACACTGTCAAACATGAGATAATGTGGCAACACAACACGCAGACACACAAGCCATCCAAAACGCACACATTTACACACAAATCCATTGAGTGTCTATTTAAATTTGGCCTTTGAAATGTGTGTTGCTCTACTTTTACATCTATAATCATCTAAGTAATAGGATATCTAGAAGTACCAAGCCAGAGCTACTGGATTTGTATTGGCCAAGCCACCGCTGTGGCTCTGGAGATTGAATTGAGTTGAGACACGTTTAATATCACCAAATGGAAATGGACAGAAAATGAGGACAAAAAACGGAAAAACAGAATTTGAAAATATTGAAAACAGCCATGCATTTAATTATAATAGAGATCAAGTGAGTAATGGCAGAGTAACAACGAAAAGGGACATTTTCCCCATGAGGGCTCAGGGTTAGCTAGACAGCAGGCAGTTGGGGAACAGTGCTAAGAATAACTGATTTGTTTCCGTCAAAACCTCAAACCAGCAGAACATAGAGAAAACACGACTTTAACAAACTGACCTACAGCACCAGAGCAGCCAAGTCTCTCTATGCCTTCTATCTCTGTACCCTGCCAAGCACAGAAGCATAGGAGAAAACTAAGGAAACAAACCCAGACGGGCTCTTGGAGATAGATTATGTTTGTATGAGTCATTTCCAGTTATTTGCCATTTGCTTGCCAAACTGACTTTCTGATTGAGGAAAACAATGTTGTTAGACTCTCCATCCTTTTCTCTGATTTACTCTCTCTCTCTCTCTCTCTCTCTCTCTCTCTCTCTCTCTCTCTCTCTCTCTCTCTCTCTCTCTCTCTCTCTCTCTCTCTGAGATTGACACTGTATTGACCGGTTGACATTTCTAAAGTTGACAAATGTCTTGCTGAAATAACATGGAATCACTCGACCTTTCTCCCACATGGTACCACATTTATTCATCGTAACACATTTGCTTAACCTCCAACAGTGCAGCCTCTCTATCGATACACCCCTGCACCCCTGAGTGCTCTTTATGTACCTTGTGAGATGAATGAGCGCATATTGTTTTATATGAGTGATCAACAAGGTGAGGCCCCAGCACACCCATAGCACACCCACACAGTGTGTTTTCACTTATGTTACCTACTTGAAGCTCTTCTCAGGACTGTGTGGGTGTGTACAAACTGTGCATTATAGACATGTCCCTCGCCCTTCTGTTGGTTTTGTTGTACCTCTGGGGGCAGGACAACTTACACAGGTATCCTTTTTATTAGCATATTGAGTATGGCAAAATTACCTAGGCCGAATTAACAGCAAAGCTCCGTACATCTTACAACTGACTAGAGGAATAATCAGACAGAGTAATTGAAAACTATATTTAAAACTGTGTTTTCACATATTTTCCTTATCAGATTCTGCTTCTCTTCTGTCCTACCAGTAGAGATGATCTCAGTAAAATAAGCTTGATGAGCATAAAACTAGGATACTTGGGAACACAACGGTGTGGTCTGGACAAAGAGTGACATCTAGTGGTGACAAAGGGGCAAGGCACTGTGTTATACTGGTTATATTGTGGTGGAACCATAGCACTTCTATTTTGCATGGATGTAACTGTGATGGCTGTAGCACAGTTTGCACATTAACATCAACTTGTCATGTGTAAAGTGCAGCTTCAGTCTAATTATGTTTTTTGGAGAGTGAAAGTTTATTATATAAAGATATTATGACAAAAATCTACTCTGAAGACAAAAAGCACATTTTGTTGCTTTCAATTCACTACAGACCAACAAACATTAAAAGCATGCAGCTAGGGCTTTCTGTAAAGCCTTTACAGATTATTCTTTGACATTACAATAATATGGTAAATATCTGACCTGACCTCAAACATGCAGAACATCTTACGTCCAGTTCCTTCACGCCCCCCTGCCTTGTATAAAGAGTTCTCTGTTGCAGCTCGATGGGGAATAATTCTCCAATCTCTCTCTTGGCCCGGGCTTTAGGATTTAAGTCTTAACTCGTTACTTGTTTGGCCGGAGAACCTGGATTTACAAATCCTTCTTGCACCAAATTGCCTCTCGAGCCAAGACGACTACGTCACCCAGAATCCCTAGTGGTGGCTATTACTCAGAACTATTCATGCAGCATAGACACTGAGCAGAATGGGAAAACGATTTCAACATTGCTGAGAGGGAACAGCTGCAGCATTCTGCTGTTGGAGGATGACAGATTTCCATTTCCCCCTTCCTCACACTCAATCCCTCTCACTTTCTTTCTCCTCTATTTTTGTCTCCGTATTTTCTTTTTCTTGATTTTCTCTCTCATGGTCCATATTTCTGCATATCTCTCGCTCTTTCTCACTCACTTTCTATTCAAAACTCTTTCTCCCCATTGCACATACACACAGTTAATACACATGGACCTTTAAGAATAATTACACACAAGGGAACCCAACTCTGAAAATACATTCCCAGGAATATTAGTGCAAGGAATTTTAATAGGGCCCTTTCACATTTCAGCATTGTAAAAAAAGAATACGAACATGCTGCTTGCTAACAGAGTGGAACAAAGTGTGTGTGTTACTAAGTGTGCAGTATGAATTAGTTGTGTCCAAGTGTCACTGCAAGAGTGGACATCCTGAGGTTATACTGTAAAATCTGTCAATTGTGAGTAAGAATTAAAGTTAGAAGTGGAGTTTTCTGTTATTTTTTAGGGTTGGAAAATCAGCATTTAGGGTGAGCTGTTAGCTGTGAAAGATTTGTGTGTGACAAGTTACTGGATCTCTAAATAACCACTGAAACGTGGAAACTGCTGCCTAAGACGAGAAGCCTGGCGATAAAATGACCTGTGGCATTCAGTTGTGTGCTTTGACACACACTCGTACACACAATCTCGTATAGAGAAACCACCATTTAGGGTATGAATTTCAAGAGCATTTTAACATTACCTCCTCCTCTTTCCATCTGTGTTTGTGTGAATGTGCATTCCACTTTGTGAACATGCTTGCTTGTGCATGTACTGCATGTGTATACGTTTGTGTGTGTGTGTGTGTGTGTGTGTGTGTGTGTGTGTGTGTGTGTGTGTGTGTGTGTGTGTGTGTGTGTGTGTGTGTGTGTGTGTGTGTGCCACATCTGGAAACAATAGAGCAGTAGATGCTGTCACTTTCCCTTTACCTCGGGCTTTTGAGTGAGTTCTTAAACAAACACTCAATTCACTCATAGTAAATTACAGGAAGGAAATCTGAGCTTCAGACTTGGACTCTCTCTCTTTCTCTCTTTTGCCGAAACACAAACACACACACTCACACATGCCCAGAATTAATCAATTTTACCCCTGCGCTGGTAAATTACAGCCTAGCGTGCATTAAGTGTAATTGTAAAACCCACATTTTTAACTAATTTTGAAGCGAGAGGATGTGTGTGTGCTTCTATGACTGTTACCGTGTGTACTGTGAGTGACCGTGTGTATGTTTGGGATGTTGTAAGTTCATCGTTGATGAGATGTGATGGAGGGTACAGTCATGTTTACACAGTATAATCACCGTGATTCCACTGCGGATTCAAAACAAATTTAGTGGTTATGGAGCATTTCTTATCCTAAGCCAACGTAGCTGTTAAAAAGAAACACAAGAGAGATGAAAACAGAGTTGCTGCTGTATAGATGTGTAGAGTCAGTTAGTGCCTGATGAAGCATCTTCAGACAAGAGGTGGCAGTGTTGTTCAACTCATTAAGTTAACACAACTCAAAGATGCAACGTGGACCCAGAACAGAATGTATTCCTTCATTCACTCACTTACTCATAACAGCCAAATAGTGACTTTTAAAGGCATGGAGGTGTCCATACACGTCACACTGACGCAGGATTACTCATTAACCTCTAATCTTTAATGTCTGCTCTGAATCTATGACCCTGGATGGTAATTATATTTAGAGCTGAAGCAATTAGTAGTCAGTTGACAGAGTTAATCAGCATCTATTTTGATAATCTATTAATAGTTTTTACAAACAAATGTGAAAATGTTCTGCTTTTTTTTTTGTCTTTTGGTTTTGAACTGTTGGTCGGACAAAACGAGACATTCAAAGATGTTTCTCTGGGCTTCAGGAAATCGGAACAGGCACTTTCTTTGGTATTAAGCAAAAGATGAACAGCAGATCAATCGATTACACTTATTGGAAGCACACACACACACACACACACACACACACACACACACACACACACGTAAATCTCAAACATACATAGAATTTCATCCACATATCGGAAACCAAAAAGTTTTTATTCATCATCTTCTTCTGATACAAAAGTGTTTTTAAATAACAGTAAAGTAACAGTAAAAAAAAAAATTCACTTTTTTTTACAAGGATAAATTAGCAATTTCTTTATAATACATTGATGACATCATCAAGACAATACGTTTTCTACACAAAGGAACAGTCTAGACCTTAAAGGCTACGATCAGCGTTGATTAACTGACCCCTAACATTGATGCATATTCTGGGCTTCTCACAAAGCGTTTACAAATCTGTATTACCAGTGGTTCTCAATCTTCATTAGGCTGGGCACACGCTCAGCATGTTTCAAGGCACAACTGTTCAGTGATTGTTTGGAAATGTCACCTGAAGCTCAGCATTGTCATACCAGAGTAGACAGCCAAAAACATTAAGCCAGTCTCAGAGGGAAACAGCATTAGCTCAGAGGGTGGAGGTGGTCAGGGGCTTATTTCATTTACTTTACCTCAATGTAACGTTTGAGTGCCATGGTATCGTGCTTTGAGAAACACTGGATTTTCAGGGTTCTAGGTTTCACTAAAAGAATGCAATAAGGGTGCTGTTACAGTGAGCATATTTTGGAACAAAGGAAGCACATGCTTTTAAAGTTATTTTCTGTCCCATTCTAAACATTGTGTTAAAAAAATACCTGTGGCAGGCTGTGTGAGGCACTATCTGGTTTCAAATTATTCAATCCCTTATACATTCATACAGCCCAGACTCAAATTGTCTCGACTTCACTTAAATGTAGAAGGTGTAACGTGACACACGCCCCACATACGGTATTATACATTCAAAGACTCACTGAAACGCAAGAGCTTTGCTCGATAGATTGTCAGGCAAATATACGGTGCACAGAAGCAATTGCAGATATTCGGTGAATGCAGCAGTAAGACCAGGAATAACCTATTTTAATTAAATATATTAGAATAGTGCCAATTTCATTGTGCTTCTGTGATGGCCTTATTGAACTGCAAGGGATTTAAAAAGAAACAGAGATGCATACAAACAGACGGAAAGGATACACGATTAGGCAGATACGGTCTCTTATTATTGGTTGTTATTATTCTGATCATAACTTCGGCTGGATGAGATTCCTATGTGTGTATACCTGCGTATATGTGTATGTGCACATGCATGTGTCGGTGGAAGCTCTTTGTTATTGCATAATGTGTCTTTTGGCAAGTGATTGTCTAATAACCTCCCCATTCTTCAGCTGGTCTCGGTTCCGATGTTTGGAAAAGAGGGCAGAGGGAATCATTTCATTTCCTGGTTTTCATGGTAACTGGAGAACACGTGCAGGACAGGGTTTCCACGAAGACGGCACACATCATTGGAAGTTAGCTGAGCTTTTCATAGACTACTGAGGTAAAACACACAGGCCTACATTTCCCAGAAGCCTTACCGCTTCCACATTTATGGGTCAATAAAAAAGGCACAGCTGGGGTACTCCCAGGATTCATTGCAGGTATGACTTTATAGCTACCAAAGACTCTACCTAAATGTACAACACACATTAAAAAAATAATCTCTCGTTTTGTTTCTCCGTCTGCTCTTGCCTTCACAATATTTGTAAGAAAAGTGATTGTGAATTTTTAACCACATGTTTTTTCTGCAGCCTTCACAATAGAAACTGACCAAACTGTTCTCTGCATGTTAATATACTGGGTGATGACTTTGTTATTGCATCACTGCCGTCCCTGGTAATGCACTTGTGACAAGCACAGACACTTCACATATTGTATAGAGCTATAGTGCATTATGACAGCTTAAAGCTGGTTTCCCCAAAAAGTTCTGAGCAATAAAATCCCCTGGTATCTTATATTGTACAAAAGGTAATAATTTACAAAAATGTATTATAATGTTGTTCAAATGTAAACGCATCACAGGTTTAAGGCCATATTTTATATGTTTTCATTAGATTTGAATTACTGTTGGTCTGGTATTTCATTTTGAAATTTCCCGTGTGGACATAAAAAAACCCACAGGAACTCTATATTTTAGATTCTCTTGGGAAACGTCAACCTACATCTGTGTAATGTCTGCACCAGGACACTCCAGTGTAAAATTCAAAACTTCAAAAGACCCTCGAAAGACAAAACGGTGTGAGGGTCACTGTCTCCAGAAGGTTCAGTCTCTTCCGCTGAGGGTTCTGGAGAAAAGAGAGGCAGAGAGGTAGACGTGGTGCTACACAGCTTATTGGTGTGTCTGGTCTGCATATTGATGCTTCTGTTCTGCCTTTTCCGTCTCTCTGTCTCCTCGCTTTCTTTATCTCCGTGGGCAAAGGCAGTCTGACAGAGGTAGAGAGGCTACTCTTGCTACTTATGTACGACGCAATCCTTCACTTTTCTCCTCCATAACCCCCGTTGGAGGCCATTTGAGGGGGTGAGGCATGCTTACAGACTCTCTGTGAGCTTTTATGACGCCATTGCATCCAGTGACTTCCTTGAGAAGCTCCCGCTACTCGCTCTCAGAGTGAGTTTCTGTCCGTGACGGAGAAGCAGGTCGAGGTCCGTTCCTGTCCCTTCCTCTCTTTCTTTCTCCTCACACCACCGTCTCGTTGCCTTTCCCCGGTTTGATCCAGCCCTCGCCCGGTGCCCTCTTGCCCCCTCGGCTCGCCCTGCTATCCCTGAGAAGGCGGGCAGTGCAGCGCTGCCAGGTGTGGAGGGTTTTCGCTGACCAGATCCACATGCCCGACGTGATGCCTACGAGCAGCGACATGAAGATTCGAAGCATCTCTGACGCCACATACGAGTCCCGGGTGCTGGCCCTGAACTCCCCCCAGTGAGAGAGCTGGTAGAGGTAACAGCCAATGACGGTGGACGCTGGGACAGTGTAGAGAACAGAAAACACTCCGATCTTCACCATTAAACGCTCCAGCTTGTCTGTTTTGGCGCCGTCCTTCTGCAGATTGGAGCGGATCTTGAAAAGAGCCACTAGGCCAGCGCAGATGAACAGAGTGCCTGAGAGAAAACATAATAAGAAGTCACATAAAGCAATGAGATAACTGAGGATTATACATGTCATTGTGCTGATGCATGATGTTGTCGTTACCTATTAGAAGATATGTGGCCAGTGGTGCCACCACAAAGCCTGTGAGTGCCTCCTGCTGCTGGTTGCCAACGTAGCAGAGTCCAGTTAGGTCGTCCGCATCCACCAGTCGCATTATGAGGATGACGATGGTTTTAACGGCCGGGATGGCCCAGGCTGCTATGTGGAAGTAGGAACTGTGCATTTCAATAGCCTCATGGCCCCACTTTAGTCCAGCAGCCAAGAACCAAGTGAGGGTCAGGATCACCCACCTGAAAGAGAGAGAGAGCAAGAAGAGTGAGTGAAGAGGCACAACACTGCTCATATGTATAGTTACCAAGTGAATAACAATCGCATGCTTCCTGGAAACGAGATGCAGAGGCAACATGTGCTACTGTTGTGCTCAAAACTTAACTTTGCCCTCTATATAACCCCTCTGTTGTAATTAGCTCATCATGAGATAGTAATGAGTTGAGGGTTGTGATAGTTTTTGAGACGACAGTGAAGTCCTGGGGATTTTCAGTCTGCTGCTCGTCCAGAAGGAAAGAGCGAAGACAAACAGGAAAACGAGGGCAAAGCGAAAGGAAGAAAAAAGAGCTGTGACAGCAACTGTAGTGCAGCACGCACTCGAAAGTGGCATTTTTTTTTTTTTTTTTTACAAAGGCAGCCTTTGTATGTGGAAATGAATCCATCTAGTACAGAGATTATGAGACAGGATAGTTAGACTTTAAAGAAAACAGGATGCAAGTCTCGTGTTCCAATTGTTCCACCAAAGTCCATTCACAACAGCTGATGACAATGGGACAAAGAGATGAAAGATTGATAGGATAAATAGTGTGTATGTGTCTGTGTTTGTTCGTACTAACCAGAGTGAGGAAGCCATGCCAAAGAAATAGAGCAGGAGGAAGACTATGGCACAACCGGTGCTCTTTAGCCCTTCTTGTACTAGAATTGGTACAGCGGTGGTATCCAGGTCACAGGAAACGCGCTCCCTTCCCAGAGTCAAGCGTACCTGCAGGAAAGAGATAGTGGCGAGAAAAAAGAAGGGGAAAGAATGCAGAGATTTTGTATTAATAAATGAAAAAGACAAACTCAAAATCAGACTTTTCCAAGCAGCACTTGATTAAATATCTGTATTTAATGATGAATAAAAATCTATTAATAAAGTATCTTCTTATTATTTAATTACTAATTTAGTTTTAACCTAAAGTGCAATTTTTTTGCTTTTCATTTATTTAATTATTATAATTAATTGGACAAAAATCATTGATCAACCATGTCGAAAATATTTACCTTTCATAACTTTCACTCATATCAGTCGTCCCGGGCCAGTTGTTAAAAAGGCACGTAATAAAAATTATAAAAATAGAATACATTTCTATATCACATGTATACAGACATCTTACAAAATAGCTAAACAAATATAACCACTTACCAGGTAGGCCACGCTGTACAGATTACAGCACATAGACAGGAAGATGATGGGCCTCTCAGGGTAGGAGAAGCGCTGTGAATCCAACAGGAAGGTCAGGACCGTCAGAGTGGTCGACAGGAAGCACAGCACGGCCCACACCGCCATCCACGCGTCCGTGAAGACTTTGGCCCCTCGTCGGTAGAGCCCGCTGTCGTAGCCACACTGGAGAGCACAGGTTTCGGTCTGTTTTAACCAGGTATACTGGTCAGGTGCAGATCCCAGTGCCTGACACTCCTCCTTGGTGGGGAGGATGGCGGACGGGCTGATAGGGCGGGTCCTCGTCCCCCGGGCCTTCCATACACATGTGGTTGTGGTCGTTTTGCGGTGGGAAGAGGCTGCAGTTGAGCACCTGGAGAAGAGACATGAAGGAAAATCGCAAATTTGTTTGTGATACATACTGTTAACAACATTTTGTGCTCAATTACATAAGAATGTGTTCTAAAAGAGAGAATTTTGTCTGAAGACTTTGGTGTCCTACAGTTACATTTGTTGATACATGCATTCTTGTGATGGTGTGACTTACCTCAGGCCATATGAAGCCAAATTCATGGAGCACCGGGAGGCACTTTCTCTTGACGGACAGACACATGCTGCCACACGGGCCAATGGGGATGGGAACTTTGTCGGTGCACATTGGCACATAGACTGAGCACAGGAAGAACTGGAGGAAAACGGAGATGAAAGATCACAGGTTGAAAATGCAGCTCTCAGTATGTTGCCGCATATGTATTCTTCAGTGACATCTCTATATACAGTAAAGAGCATCTGCAGAGAAAGATTCTAAAGGAATGAATAGAAAAGAGAAGCAAACATATTGAGAAGGGATGTAAGAGTGAAAAATGACAAAGTTATCCAATAGGACATATTTCAGTGCACTGCTTGTAAGCTTTGTTCCAGTGAAGTGAAAGCATACGAAGTGGAAAGTAAATCTCGTCAGTGGCCTGTGAGTATCCTGTGGACCGATCCTTCTATATATATATATTACTACAGGATTACAGGTGGCTACATCTTCTACTCCCACATGTAGATCTTCCATCTACTTGCATTATACCGCTCACTGTGCTGCCGCTTTCTCTGCCTTCACTTTCAATACATTGCATCAGCTCTTCTAGTGGCGGGTCTCTATTTTCACTTCAAATAAGAAACTCCACGACTTGAGTACAAGACACCACGGCCAACACTAACCTGCTCCAAGGTTAGACACACAGCTCTACATCTTTTAAAACAATCTGTGGACTTGACAACACTGAGGGCATGTGCCATGTAATGCTCCATAATCCCCCCCCTAATCCAAGGCTCAGTTTTCTCTGTCCCATGGCAATGGTTTTGAAATAGATATCTAAGTTAGGGTTGTAAAGATAGTTAACAGTCTGAAGGCACATATGACTCTTTGAGATGGTAGTGTTGTGAGAGAGTAAGTACTCTCTCTACTTACAAAAGGTTGCAATTTTATGTAATTTCATGCCTTTACAGTGAAATCTGTTTGAAGCCGCAGTGTAAAAATTGCTCCAGGCTCTTGATATGAAAATATACAGAAGCAGAAAGGACACTTCACTCGGCTACCTTCAGGTAAAGAAAACTACAACACGCTCCAGGAACTTGGACAGAATGATAGCAGATTTTAAATTCTAAAACTTGTTAAAGTGGAAGGTTTGCTACCGTTTATTAATTTCAGAAATATCAAAATATTTAACGGGCCATAGTGAGAGCAAAAATGTTTAGGCTTGCTGCCTTGATCCAGTTCTAGAGAAATCCCAGCTTGAAACTTGCCCTTGAACGCAGCCCAAATGAAACATGAATAGTGTTTATAATAGTAATATAATAATGTATAAATACTAACAGAAACATTGTACAACTCTTATTCTGTACAAATGTATTTGCTAAGTAAACATAAAAAAGTATCTGTGCACCTTGTTAATCTATAAAAAATGACAACTGTGATAACATTACAGTTTAAGAATGAAAGATGTAGTCCCAGTGAGCTTTTCTGTTAACAAACAGGCTAATAATGTTTCTACCTTCATAAAAAAAACAGACTTGAGTCTTAAATAGAGCCGACTGGCTGATCTGAAGACAGTATTAAGTTTCTGACTGAAAATAGAGAATCTTTGTTCCCAAACCGAGAATTTACTGTTTGAATAATTCAAATTGAATAAGTTGCCCTGAGTGTGAGCATGAGTGGAGGTTTTGTTTGTGTGATTGTACATGGCTTACAGTCACAAAAAGGTTATAATAGCAGACGATATTAAATTAGATTCAATACCATTCCGGCTATTTCTCACAGTGAATTATACCAGCGACAGCAGTGTATCACTTTCTGGGTGTTTCCCCCGACCGTTGGTAACCTGAGTGCTGTCACTTCACTGCTAAAAGCTGCTCCGGTTACTTGTCAGGAAGCCTCCCATTAGAGCAAATGTTGGGGGATACGGTTTCCCTTTTCCCTTTCCTCCCTCCTTAGCGCCTGTGTGTGTGTGTGTGTGTGTGTGTGTGTGTGTGTGTGTGTGTGTGTGTGTGTGTGTGTGTGTGTGTGTGTGTGTGTGTGTGTGTTTGCATGCGTGTGCGTGTGTGTGAGGGGAGGGGGGGGCAGCTAATCTTACAGGACAATTTTCAGCTGGAGGACAGTTTGGTTTCATGCTGCAGTTGTTCTGTCTGGCTGTCTCATACGAATATCTCTTAAGCACTGTATTAATTTAGCGTGTAAACATATATTTTTTTTAGCCCTATTCCCAAACACCTGTATGCCCATAACAAAAAAAAAAATCACTGAAGAGGTTCTGAAAGAAAGTAATAGAAATCACATATATCTCCAGACAAGACAGTGGACAGCTTTTTAAAAATAATGACACACAGGAGCGTCTGTGAAAATGTTAGTTTTCCTGTATTCAGATATCTAGGTATGATCAAATGTGTGTGTACACGTGTGAGGCATCTCAAATTAAAGAGATGTAATACAATACAATACAAATACAATAATACAAAAAAAAAGGTAAGCGCAATTCATTGACAATCTCTGGTTGCTAGTCTTTAGACGAGGAACATTCAAATAGTTTCTTACATGGTGCATGAGGCAGACAAGCAGCATTTGTCTTAGGACACTGAGGGCACCATTGTTAACAAGAAGACAAGTATAAAACACAGAAGACTCAGCTGTTGCTGTGTGGGGCATGACCTCAGAATGTCAACAGACAGAGAGGGCATTTTTTTTTAATTGAAATTAGCATGACAGCCTGGCATAACAGGGGGGGAAGGCAGGGACCCCTTCACTTATGTTAACTCTCTGGGGGACAACCTATATCAATATGCTCCTCATTATCACTGGAACCATCAGTCTCACGGTTAGCTCCCTGTCATGTGCTCTGGGACCACTCTGTTCCCCTCTCTCGTCTGTACACACACACACACACACACACACACACGCACACAAATATAGCAGACTATGTCGACTCAGCCGTACCTTTTTATAAGTCCAGGATCAGTGTTCCTAAATGTGTGCACCAGCCTCAGTGTGTGCTTTTAATAACATGCCGTCTATTCTATTCTAACATCAGTATGCATTTCACATCATCCCAGTACCTTGAGTTGACTGGAGCAGCCGTACTGTATGAGCGGTGTGAACGTGGTCAGCTGCAGCTCGGCGTCTGACTGCAGCACGTTGCCGACCAGATTGGGCATCTTGGTGACGTTGTAACCCAGACCCTGGCACATGCTGATCCGGATCGGGTCGCAGGTCATTTCCTCCACCTCATCGCCGAAAGCATGCACCACGCAGATCGGACCGACCAGCCCGGACAGGGCGAGCAGTGCCGCCCCGCTGAACCACACCATCATTCCGGGCATGGTCACCGCGACACTGAGCGGCTGCCCTCTGTAAATGTTGACACAGTTATTATCCTCCTCAAACACAAAGTTGAGGTTAGGTCTCCCTGGAAACCGCCGTGCGTGTTTATAGTCCAGCAGGAGTGGAGCGCGTGTAGTCCGTGCTTTTCGGAGGCTATAGTATCCAACTCCGAGCCATTCAGTACAACATATCCAGACAGCAGCAGTGAACCATTGTGTGTATAATCTAAAGTGTTTTCAATTAAAGTAGCGTGCGCATCTGCAGGTAAAAAAAAAAAAACCCCGCCTACATTTGGATAAATCCCGCAGTCCGTCTTGTTTTCCGTTGATAACTCCGTGTGGAGAAGCGCAGCGACGGGATACAGCGGTCTGGTTTTTGCGCCTACTGTCTGCAAGCGTCCAGCTCTAAACTTTATTGTGTCTGTGAGGAGAGACTGTTATGCCTGTCCGGAGGAGAGCCGACCAATCCGTGCGCGGGAGTTGGGTTTCCCTGACCAACCCCTGACCAGGAGGGCGGGATCCAAGAGAAAAATAGAAGAGCGAGCCTCATCTCCTCCCCTCTCCCTCTATGCCCTCTCGTCTCCTCTTCTCTCCTCTCCTTTCCTTCAGAATTTTCTCTTCTTCTGTCTTATAGTTTCATTTCTGCTTTCATGCTATTCTGTTCTTGCCCTCCTCTCCTCTCCTCTCCTCTCCTCTCCTCTCCTCTCCTCTCCTCTCCTCTCCTTCTGCAAAGAAAATCAGCGAGCTTCCCCAACTAATTCTGACAATATCCAGAACCTGTATTTATACTGGCTGATGTGGCTTACATGTGTTTTTATTGGCTATATTTTTAGAAAACAGGCAACTGAAAAGTTGAATGTGTTTTTATTTTATATTTAAAGTCCCTATAATGGTCTTTAAAGCCCGTCTGGAACTTCACCACAGGTTCCACTCTCCCTCTCTAAAGGGCCGTCAGCTCTAAGTGCTCGTGACATTGTAATTGAAAGTAGAGCCCTAAGTGATGCTGAAGCA
This sequence comes from Cottoperca gobio, assembly GCF_900634415.1. Lineage (NCBI taxonomy): Eukaryota > Metazoa > Chordata > Actinopteri > Perciformes > Bovichtidae > Cottoperca > Cottoperca gobio. The sequence continues at coordinate 7,790,543 of NC_041367.1, forward strand.
TTGGAAATCTGTTTTGCATTGCAATGAATGCACATACTGGACAGGTTTTGTCTGCTCGTGGCACCCCGGGAGAAGACTTCTCTTTTACAGCATGAAACTAGCAGTGAAGAGTGTTGTTTTGGCTGTTCTGTGTTGTGAAAGTGAACTTGTGTGAGAAAGTGTTTGGATTTTTTGCAAATGTCTTGGGAGGAGGACAGCTCGAGGAATACTTGATTTGTGTTTTCTTCCAAATCATTTACAATTGTCAGGCTGTCAGGTGTAATCAAACTCAACTTAAGAGCTCTAGGCCATTACAAATACCACACGTGCCTGAAACTGTATTCTAATGTCACTTTTTGACATTTTTAAATTGAACAAGATTAAATGAGATCGGAAGTTCTTGCAATTGAAAACAAGTGATGCTATTTCATTTTAGTTACCGTATTTAACTTAATCTACATGCATCCGGAGACAAGGTGAGAGTTCTGCAATTGAACAAGTTCTACATATCCAGAGTCCAACTGCTCGTCAGCATTACTTACTAAGTTTCGAGTGCTGACACAACTGAATTTGGGCGAGATCATTTGGTATTTGACACATGACCCAGAAACACACTCACAAAGCGTGTGGCTGAACCCCAAATTTGTTCCTTTTTAATCTCAAACTCATCTATCATCTAGCCGAAGGTCACAATGCAGAGAAACATGAGGAAGCAACAGAGAAGGAGTTGGAGGCAGACAAGGAAAATGATCAGGGTTGCAGACTAACAAATAATTTTGTGCATAGGTACTAATCCTTCCCTTGGCTCTTATTTCTTCTCCTGGCATGTTTGCGTCGGGGACTTTTAGGGAGTTGCTGTAGATAAGAGTCTTGTATAAATGCTTAAAACATCAGCAACAGTCTGGTTGGCTGGTCTCATTGTGCTGCTATGTTTTTCCTCCTGGATTAGACTGTGATTTTTAAGCGAATACGGTGTGACAATTGATTGGCAGCAGCAATGACCTCTCCGCACAGCCAACCCCACCCCCGACCCACAACACACGTATCTTCTCTCTGCTCACACACACACACACACACACACACACACACACACACACACACACACACACACACACACACACACACACACACACACACACACACACACACACATTCACGTACACATCCCCCTCTACTGCTCTTTGGCTGAACCTGGGGTCAAGACCTGAAGTAATTAGCACTGAGCTGAAACAATAGAGTGTGCCCTGGAGCCGATGATTATCATGGGCGTGGTGCATATGTGTGTGTGTGTGTGTGTGTGTGTGTGTGTGTGTGTGTGTGTGTGTGTGTGTGTGTGTGTGTGTGTGTGTGTGCCAAATAAACATTTTAATGAATGGGATCATGAAATAGAGAACACTAAATCAAAGCTTAATTTAAAGGACATTTGAGCCAAGAGAAAAAAAAGACAGTGATACTTTATCCACTTTTATACACTTTATCAAGTCAATTAGTTTTCACAGTAGATACAGAAGAAGAGTCAGGCAAGCAGAGAGATGAAGGAGGGTGAGGTCAGGTACTGCAGCAGCACATTATCAGCCCGAGCCACCAGCACACTCCATCCCCTCTGTTTACTTTCACAGTAGAGTGTGAATAGCAGGGGTGAGCAGACAACGTGTTGGAATTGACAGACTAATGACCGTCACACTGAGTGGATAATGACCACAGTTACCCTTTAAGCCATAAAACCACTGAGTTAATTATGAAATAGGCCATTAAAATGGACAATTGGCTGGTAAGCAAAAAAAGATGGGACTGCAGTGTTTAAAGCTGTTTATAAGGTCACAGATGTACACATGTCTTAAAGGATATTAATAAAGCTGATACAGTCGGTTCATAAAAAGTACTTTTAGTGCTGGTTATCATAAATGCACAAGGAGTGTATTCTCCAGTCATCCTACTTTTATGCACTACTCGCTTTCTGACCAAACCAGCAATCAGCTGCAGGAGGAAATCAGGCTGCCAATATTCGGGGTTGGTACAGGCATAACATAAACATGTACCAGTTAATTGATGGTGATGGAAAACAGTGTTTGCAGGCTGCAGAGGTGGGCCCTGGACACAGTAAATATCCATTCAAAATGCATTAGGAACATGATGTGGAGAGCGGGAAGTGGGAGGTTGAGGCGGGTTTAGGAATGTCAGCTGTGCATGTCAGTGATGGCAGCGATTGGACCGCACTTATAATATGTACATGTGTGTGCAGTGTTTCAGTTTTTATTGATATATCGTTAGAGCACAGAGGGCTGATACTTTTCCGATTATCAAACTAGATTGTAAAACTCAACACAGTACATGCAGCATGACGTCTGTGAGAGAGTCTTTTTTTTTTTTTTGCAGTCCACAAAGGCTGATTTCCACTGCTGTAGGCCAAAAATAGTCAGGGCTTTCTAATTATCTATGCCACGCAGTTTCCTCCAACTCAACATTCATGTGATTCCTTTATCATGTTGATGCCAACAGAAGGGACTCAATGGTTTGGTTTTTCTTCCCAAAATTACCCACCCTTGCTAACATTTTGATGGTTTAATGCTTAAGAGCCTTGCCTCTGGAAGGACATGTGCCCTGCTGGCCTGGGATCAAACCTCCCTCCAGTCTTAACTTTCCTAATCCCTACTCTGCATCACAGCCACCTTTGTTACTTACACAATAACACAAAAATACATGCACAGAATTATAGGTAGCACATGAGGTAGTCTGGCTGGGCAAATATAATAAGTGAACACTAACTTTATTGTTTAATTCAGCTGTTGTCTTTGGGAAGGAGAGGCTAGTTAAAGGAATATTTCACCCCCAAAATGATCATTTGTGTATCAACTACTCCCCGTGTTACCATGAATCTTTGAAGAAAACTCACGCAGGCACACGCACACTGGATAAATGAGACTTGGATTATACTGCACGAGTTGTGTGAGAGTTTGTGAACGGATGTTTTGATATAGTTTTAATGTTTTCTTAAACACGGCACCGTTTACTTCAAGTTTTCTTCATGAATTCAAGGTAACAAAGATAATTGTGGGGGTGAAGTATTCAAAATGATTCACGTGTTGGAATGCAGACACATTAATTTTATGATTATTAATAATGTGGTCTCACTCGAGCCGACAGCTGTAAATCTAAAATCAGATACAGCACTGATATAGGCAGGGACGGCATCTGTCGGTAATGATTTTTATATCCAGCTGTTAAAAATTAATTTAGATTGTGTTACTAACTTTCTCTATGTTTGGCAGCGTTGTGACTTGTAAATATCACATATTCACATTCACATATATCATTTCTATATCTATCATACATCATGTTTGGCTCATTTGTTTAATTAAAGACATGCATGTGATGTTGCTTCTGTCAAATAAAAATCATTCCCTAGTTTTAATTTTGTCTTTTGAAACTCTTTTGAAAACATTAAGTAAATTCACCGTTGAGACAAGGTGTTCAAAAGGTAGTCAAAGTCCAACCCTTTATTGAGCAGGCAGTTCTCTTACATGTGAAGTATATACTGCCCCTTTCTTTTTTTAAATTAATACACAAACAACGTTATGTTGACCACAGCCCCTCTTTAGGCCGACTTGGTCTTACTGTGGGAATGTAACCAGTGTAACCTTTCAGCTTGGCAGGCAGACTGAACGGCAGTACCCCGAGGACAGAAAGAGAGACACAAGTGTGTATCAGTCACCAGATAGCATCCTATGGCTCAATGCCCGATCCTTTAGTCCTTGAAGTGCGGTATTAATAGGCCTGCCAACTCCTTGGAATGGTGTAAGTGTGCATAACTGCACATATTCTGCATGCAGGAGTGTGTGTCTGAAGGTGTGTGGCTTTGCTTCCATGAATTTGTTATTCTCAAGCTTATGTGTATGAGAATGCAGGTGTTTGGAAGTAGGTGCTTATGCCATTATGGGGGTTGGGGGAATTTGATAGTGAAGAGCGGGGCGGGAGGGGGGGGGGGGGGGTTTCTACAGGTGATCTGTCCCCTCTGGGACCGCAGGCTCACATTACCCTGTTGTAGAGTATCACACACAACCACACACAGAACTGCACACTCTCTTTCCCTAACATCCCTCTCCAGCTATCACTCCATCTCTCTCTGTCATCTGTTTCTAACTTGAGCAGCTTGTCCAAATTGAGTCCAAATTTAAAGACTTTGAGCAAAATGTTTTTTTCTGAGTGCTCCAGCAATGAGGTGGACTCTCACCATCTCTTTTTCAATTTCCCATAATTTAATTTGACTGCTTTTACTGAGATGGATGAGATGGTGCAGCTGAGGTTGTTTTCTGCAGATCAGCATCAATTGATTAAAGTTCATCCTGGATTTACATGTGAAAATAACAGTTTTCCATCTACAGCGCCTAAACAATAGTGTCAATAAAGTTGGGATTATCAAATGACTTAAATGTCAACTTGTATATCTCTGGTTGTTCGAAGCCATGTGGGCAATGTTGCAAATCAAGTAACAGGAGTGCTTTATGGTAATATTGGGTTTATATTTGATGTGTCAGATATTTAATTTGCTTGGTTTGCTAACATTCCTGCTTTATTTCATCCATAAATAGTTTCTCAAAAGACTTTCCAGGAAATGTGCTCCATCACAATATATGTTAACATCATATTGTCAAATTACAAATACCATGATAAAGTATTCTATACATATTCAGCTTAACTGTCTGTCTATCCATGTTCTAAAATAAAGTTTTCTAAACTGGATGAGACAATTCAGAATCCACAACTCTTAATATTGACTGCAATGGCAAACACTCATTGGATAAGTCACCAATTTTAGTACACAGTTAAACATAAAACTGTTCTGTGCCACACAATCTTAGAGTAGAATTTCTGCTTCTGTTTTTTTACACTCGTGACCACATGTTTTAGATTTCATCAGCGAAACTATAACTAATGCCTATTCACCAGAAATAAGCTCCAACAGCAGCCCTGGGCATTGTACGGCCCGCGGGCCACATCCGGCCCTTTGCCGGCCCTGTCCGGCCCGCGTGAGGACAATCGTAAATTATAACATATATGAAAAAGTATATATATTTTTTAACAGCACCCTTTTCAAAATAAAAGCAACACCATTGTATTGTATTGTATTTTTTTTTACAAAACATTGCACATCCAGAGATGCAGCTGTCAACACAAGTTATGTCTTATCCCTCAAAACCGTTTTCTGACGGAAAGTTTATTAAGGAGTGTTTGGTGGATTCTGCAGCACTCGTATGCCCGGAGAAAAAGGAGGCATTTGAGAAGCCATGCAGTCAATGAAAGGGACAACAACAGGGAGTGATGTGTTCACGGAGGTAAATGCATGTGTGGACAAGTTGGGACTGAAATGGGACAAGCTGGCAGGCGTGACAACGGATGGTTGTTCAAATCTGACGGGGAAAAATGTCGGACTTGATGGGTATTTTTGCATTGTATTATACATCAGGAAGTGTTGTGTAAGTCAGTTCTAAAAATTAACCATGTTGTTGATGTTGTAACTAAAATAGTTAACTTCATCAGGGCAAGAGCATTGGATCAGAGGAAAATGAGGCTGAACATCGTGACAGAGGCTACCACGCCGCTGTCAGGTGGCTCAGCCTGGGCAAAGAGTGTGGGACCTGAGAGAAGAGAGTCAAGACTTCTGTGTGAAGAAAGGAAAAGACGTCCCACAGCTTTCAGATGCAGACTGGATGGCAGACCTTGGTTTTGTTGTAGATGTGACTGCACTAATGAATTAACTAAATGTCTAACTGCAATGCAAGGGCCTTTTTGTGCATGAAATGTACAGCGCAGTGAAGGCTTTCATGAGAAAGTTGCAGCTTCTCTCAAGCCAAATGGAGGACAACATTCTCACCCACTTGCCAACACTGAAGGAAGCCACACCATCAGCTCATCACCTCCACAGGTACTCATCCATGTTAGAAGCTGCATGGTGAGTTTTGGAGGCGATTTCAAGACTTTAAAACAGTTGAGAATGAAATGCACATGATTTTTCCCCATTTACATGCAATGTGGATGATGCTCCCAGTGATGTTCAGCTTGAACTCATTGACCTGCAGTCTGACACACTTCTGTCAGAGCACTTTAGGGTCAGTCTCACTGCCTGAGTTTTACTCTTCCCTGAAAGAGGAGAACTTTCCACACATGAGGAGACATGGTCAGAAGATTCTGGTCCTGTTTGGATCGACCTACATATGTGAACAGACACTCAGTGATGAAGTTCAACAAATCCAGATACAGATCCTCCATCACTGATGATCACCTGTCAGCTGTCCTGCACATATCCACCTGAGACATTCAACCAGATTTCAGTGCACTTGTTCAAGCCCAAGACAGACTGGATCTTTCTCACTGAACAAGTAAAGTGAACTGAAAAACATCAAAAGCACTTATTGCTTTTTGTATAAATTTGATTACTTGCTTATCTTTACATACTGTAAAACACCTTTTCAGTATTGGTTTGTGAAGAATACTGATGTAATGATTGTTTTTACTGTTTATTACTTCTCTAGGAGTATTTTCCTATTTGACCCACTCCACAATTTCATATATTTATTGGAAGAGAATATCCTTATTCTTCTGATTACCAGTAGCAGCTAATCTAAATATATAATGTACTGCTTTTTACAATGGCCCCTTATATTTTTATTATTCTCAACTAAACTTACAAAAAGACCCTTAATGCAGTTTATTTTCAGAATAAAATACAGGGGTCATGTTCATCGTAATGAAGTAACATGCCAACCAGTGCAACTATATGGCTTTCTTTTATGTGTTTTAAATACTGCAGTTTTTACTGCATTATCATCAAATGATGTTAGATTTGACATTACATTGAGGAGTTATCCTCTATCTAGGGACACCACAGAAACATAGAAATAAAAGCATTCCTGTTAAGTTAAGGCTCTGAATGTGTTATGCTTTTGTCTCAACAAACAGTGGATAGTAGTTCATCATGCGCACTAAATACTGGATAAGCGGATAATAAATATCATCTGGACTACTTGTTTTTATTTTTATTAGATTTTGCGTGTGGTTGTACACCAATTACATACTATAAAATCATATTTATGAATAGTTTTAAGGAATGTCTTCAAATTCAGTCTTTGTCCCATTTTTCTTTAACCATAGGCTCATGGGAACAAATCTCCTGAAATGGCTTGTCTGCATGGATAATAACCCACATAGCATGTCTTTAATAACTTAATAAGATCAGGAAGTGTCTCGTCTATTCATTTTTAATTCTATTAGGCACTTATTTGAGCTGTGACTTTGGCCCAAGACATCTGGCCTTTTTGGTGACAGGCCACAGAGTGCTGATAGATGGTTCCTGTCCGTGGCTGTAAATCGGCCTCTTGTTGGAGCGTTAACCCCTGTAACCCTGCTCGTCTGTACCGGCAGACTCCCCTCTCACAGCCTAGGGCAGCTGATGGGCTTTTCCCAGAAATCTGATGAGCAGGTGGTAGCGGTCCAGTTGTGAAGCGGACGGATGTGCTCGCCTTGGAAAATTGCCGTCCCCATTGCTATATATTGCTGCGTGGGTGAGAATTTAACTCTCAAGAAAGAAAACTAAAATAAAGTCATCTCTCATCCATCTGCACCGCCAGCTGAAGGCAGCTTCCTGTGATTTATAGAAATGTCAGAACAGCAAGGTTTAACGGATGAAAAAAAAAATCTTAGCAGAGCATATCAGCACAGAGGTCAACTACGTAGGCTGGGCTGGCTAATTAGATGGCTGTTGGAGCTGCTGAATGCGTTCTTTGTGCTGTGACAGGTTAGTAGCCATTCTTCAGAATGAACCAGAAGGGGAATATATCATGTAAAAGCTCAATTACGATAAAGTTTGCAAACATACACACACATCCATACCCACAGAGCATTAGGGAGTAGTTTTCCTCCTCTTCCTGACCTTCTGCAGACACAGCTGTTTCTCCTCTCCTCTGACTGGTGACTGGGACGAGTTTTATTAATGTGCTGAAACCAAAGTAACCGCATAATATGGATCTCTGTAGCCCTGCTCACAGACTGATTTATCGCCGTGCTCGCTGTGATTGCCTGTGTACATGCATTCACTATATGTCTGAACTGTGTTTCCTATATGAATACACGCCTTTTGTATCCACTAACGCAGTGTGGATTTGTTTCTGCAGGGATTTATTGTTGAGCCTTTAGTGTTGTCTGAGAGGGATTAGTGAAATACCTCAACACACATGTGTTTGTTTGACAAATAAATGAATGGGAATAACATTTCCACATACCCAATCTGTATTGACAACCTGCTTTTAGAGTAGCAGGGATACACATGTAGAAGTGCTACAATTTGACCGGTGCCTGGAAATAATGTGATCATTTTCATAGTATACGATTTTCTGGCCAAGTTGGAGTGTGCATATTTAAATGTGTTTCCATGATGCATGTTTTCGCTGTACATCGCACCAAGCCAAGATACAGATCGTATAATATAGGCTATAATTGACTAGTATTACCACTTGACAGACAGCTTCTGGGAACCACTCTTGAATGAGAGTGTGTGTTTGAGTGTGTGTCCTTGGAACGTAATTCATACACGGACTCTGCCGTACCAGCGTGACACCATCAGATGAGAATGTAGAGCTTGCACATGCATGCATATCATGCACGTTATTAGGTGTGTTAAGTTTATGCATGTGTTGTGTTTGGCTTTTACTATTGATGTTTTTGAATTCTGGCTTAATGGATTGATGAATTGATAAGAACGTGTTAATGTGTGTGTGCTTTCTGTCAATGAAGTGGAAATGTTCTATCAACTGCTGCGTTGAAGGTGATGGGCCGCCGTCCAACATGCAGCTGAGAAAGACAGAATGATTTACTGTAAACGGGGAAGGGAGGTGGGCGCGCTGTTTTTCCAACACAGTGAGAGATATGTAGAGAGGAAAGAGGGAGACACTACTTTAGAGATGTCGCAATGAGATAGGACTGCACACACTCAGAGAGACAAAATGAGAAAGCGAAGAAGATTTGTATCATATCTTATTTATGTGATTTGACTGAACGAGTAGCCGTAACCTTGAAAAAAGTCAAAAGTGAATCATTGTTTTCCTAGTTGTGTTCTCTGAGCTGCTTTCTACTGAAAACACGCCATCATCCGTTTCTCCTTCAGTTTGTTATTCATAGACCTATGTGCTGACTTCCTTGGCACCTGTCTCTTCCCCGTCTTGTTGCTCCACTCCCTGAAATAGAACTCATGTCTCCAGAGGAAAAGTAAACACTGGCCCTGCCGTGGGATTACAAACTGACACTCACAGAACACACACACACACACACACACACACACACACACACACACACACATACAAGGTTATCACTATAGTAATATACTCACAGTTCATTTCAGATCACACTGTGGGCAAGTCTGTGGCCTTTATGTGTTCTGAATAATATCATGCGCTGTGCAATTCTATAAAAACTGTCTGTTTAGGCAGGCTGAGACGTCCTTCTGCAGGGCCAGCTGTGGCGTCCCAAGTCCAAGCGTATCATAGTTTAGGTAATGTTCTCTGCATTAGACTTGGAAGCTAAATGGAAAACAATACACATGTACTGAGTATGCGTATATGTTTGTATCTTAAAAATAGAATTACGTGGTATTATGTGCAGAAGTACACAAAAATATGACTAGGAATTATACAAACGTGTAATGTGTAATGCATTAAATAATAACCAGGTAAGTGTTCACATTCAGCCCACTCGGGTCATGCCGGTCCAGACTAGCCTAACAGAACACAGTAGCTCAAGCTGTTCAGTGATCCTGAGAGACAGCCTGCATGGTGTCCTGTAACTTAATCACTAAAACAACCCTCACACACAGTGTGTGTGTGTGTGTGTGTGTGTGTGTGCGGGTGTGTGTGGGTGTTCGTGAGACAAGTACTGTACAGTAGAAACATAAAACCACAAGAGAGACCCGTCCAAATATTTAAAGTGGGTGTTAAAATCAAGTTTTCCATCAGGGTGATTGCTTATGTTCACTAGATAACCTTTGTATTTACACTTGTAAATGTCAAATTCATTTAATATGTCTGTGGGTGTGTGTATGTAGTGTGTACAGTGTGTACTCTTTCATAAAACTGTTAAAATGAAGTGCAGACAAGGAGTGTAGGGAGTGGCTGTGGTGCAAGTGTCGAAAACAGACAGAGGACTGAGGTAGCATTTTGTCCACTGGCAATTTAAAACGTTACTATTTTCATTATAAAAACTAGAATGAAACTCATAAAGCCGACCTCCGCCAAAGCCATGTGCTTCTCGGATTGTCCCATTTCACGATGTTGGGAAGTCGTTCTTCCGACTTTAGTGAGTTCATGAGCTGTAAACCGTAATGTGGAAACAACAAGATGTGTTGTATTTTATTTCTAAAAGAAAACATGTTTTTAGCTGCTTCTGAGTCGAGGAGGCGTTCATGTAAATCTTCCCAGTTGGGAGTCATTATTCAGATTATTTTGACACCACATGAATGCAGGCACAAATGCCCTATCTCGCTATTACATTTAGCATTCAGCAGACGCTCTTATCCAGAGCGACTTACATTGAACTGAGTACAGGGACAGTCTCCCTGGAGCAGCTCAGGATTAAGTACCTTGCTCAGGGGTACAATGGTGACAGCCTGGTATTGAACTCTCGACCTTCTAGTGTTTTGTTTGGAAGGCCATCACCACCCTATTTTAGAAGTGAAACGTAACTAATCTATCCGACCTGTGATTCAGAGCCGCTGCACTATGTAATGGCTTCTTCCATGCTCAACGCTACACACTAAGTGTCATGGTCATCGGGCCCTGTTCAGTAATCCTGCTGACGGACAAACTGAGCCCAAAAACATTTCAAACATTTCTGTATTACACTGAACAAACACTTTCCCTAAACATACACAGCCACACACACACACACACACACACACACACACACACACACACACACACACACACACACCACACACACACACACACACAGACTGTTTGATATGTGGTCTGTCTGGTGGACTCTACCCCTGGCCTCAGTGCACCGCTCTCACAAACACACAAACACATTCAACAGTCAGATTCCTGTTTTCTTGCCGCTCATTCAGAGAGTCTGGACAAGAATAACTTTTAAACAATGCACATGCATTGCACACACAAGCACACAAGCACACACACACACACACACACACACACACACACACACACACACACACACACACACACACACACACACACACACACACATCTGAAATAACCCCAGTGCTTATGACTTCATTTTTGGATACTTGAACATAGTCGTACCATAGAACATTATTTGAGTTTATTTTACATCTTTTTCTTTTTTTATTACACTTGACTTGATGATAAGTAAAATGACTAGATTTTTACAAAAGCTTTTCAGAGTGGTGTTGGTTGTTTTTGGTTAATATGCCTGCCTGAGGGTATAATGTCTGTGTGTACAGTATCATCTTGTGTGGGTGTTTAGTTTTGATACCCGATGTGGGTTTACACTCATACGTCATCCAGCATATGGTGTGTGTGCGTGAGTACGTGCTGGGAAAATGCTCTATACAAATGGCTTATTCACGTTTGTTGCAGCAGTGGGCGCCCGCCGTAGCATTCTCCCCATACCAGGTCCGCTCTGCCCGTTTGCGCTTTGACTTGTGTGTGTGCGTGTCCGTGTGTCCCATGTTTGTCCCTCAACTACCAGATTTACCACAGACAGTGACTAAAAGATGTAATCTATATGCACACTGAATCATTCTCTCCACACACGCACACACACACACACACACACACACACACACACACACACACACACACGCACAGGCTGGAAGACAAATGGACCTTGCTGACACACAGACAGAGATGTGGACAAGCTGCTTTTCTGTTTGAATGCTCAGCCAAACCGCAAGCCACAATTACACTTGTCCCTGTCTGTTTGACTGCAGCAGAGATAAAGCGCTGGGTTTTCACTGTGCTGTGAGCTGCAGGATGATGACGTGAGACAGCAGGGGTTGTGACACTGCTGGGTCGTATTTGCACGATATTCTTTAAAACTCAATGTATGGTTGAACAATCGATGGAAGACACAAGGAGGTTTTGTTACAGTGTTTGGCGTTGTTGTAACTTCTGCTTCAGGAATGTTCTGTGTGCCGCTTCTGGTGCCGACATATTTCACAGATGCATATTATTCTATCACTCCTTTGATACAGGATACATGACTTTATATAAGTGATAAAGTAAAGCTTCTATCATCACTCTATATTTTTCCTTTTTTTCACACCATGCATGACACAGTGAGGCGGCTCTGTGGAATGTGTTACGAGACATTTTTCACAGACATGGTTTATAGTGCTGTTGACTCCTACAGGCGTTTCCTGCAATTGATTACAAACATCTTATCTTTTTTTTTACAGGAACATAACACAGGTGCCAGGGAGTTTTATTTACTGAAATCATTTACAGAACTTGTGTCTTAAGTGAAATATGTGGGCAAATAGGGTCCAAATAATTCAAGCTGGATTTAGAAAAATACTGCCTTGAGTCTGGGAAAAGGGTTTAGTATTTCTCCCTCAAACCTATCGTCTTAAACGTCCTTCCATTTTAGGTAGCTGCATAACTGTTTTCACAAATATGCAGTCTCGTAAGTCCCACAGGAGGGATGATGAGGACATGATGTTAACATGTGGGAACAAGTTATTATGATGAAGATGTCAAGATGTGTGCCAGGTTATTTCTATAAATAATTGATCTGGTTACTACTTATTCATAACTAATATTTCCACAAGCTGAGAGAAAAATTGTGAAATATTTTTATTTTAAAAAAGCGTTTACAGATTAAAGCGATGTGACGGCTTTGTGTATCATGCGTCTCGGATGTAGTGATGAGCCAGCAACCTCTCTTCCTGACTTTTTTCCATTTTTCCCCTTCCTATTTTTCTCAGGGTGTGTGATCCTTGACCCTAATGAGGTCACCAGTGGCAAGTAGTCGTCTTGTTTTCCTGGCCGCTGTCAACAGTCCCCCCTTAATTTATGTTTTTCCACATCCCTCCCTTTCCTTCCAAGTGGGAAAAAAAGTTTTCAATTCTATGTGCATTTCAGGATGTAAAGTTTAAAAACTCTCAGAAGACAGTCAAGTGTGTGTGTGTGTGTGTGTGTGTGTGTGTGTGTGTGTGTGTGTGTGTGTGTGTGTGTGTGTGTGTGTGTGTGTGTGTGTGTGTGTGTGTTTGAAAACGTCCAGAGGGACTTTTGGCCACAGATGTGAAAGTCATTTCTGTGCTGTTTCTGCCTCTTTCTTAACTTTCCTCCATCAATCTTTCTCTCTCCTTCTTTTTCTCCCCATTGTACCCTCCTTTGGTTCCTTCTCTGCTTTTCTGAGCGTATTTTACATTTTCACCCCTCACAATTCTATTACCACTGCCAACCATGTGCTTATTTCTCACCCTTCTCTTATTATTCCCATTCTTTCTTTTTCCTTCATTCTTTCTTTCTTTCTCTCTTTCTCTGTTTCCCTATGGTCCACTTTCTTCCTCCATCTCAGTTTTTTCTCCACTCTCTGCTCTCCAAGGCCTAGTATAAGTGTATGTACCTGGCAGAGTTTTTTATTGCTCTGTCAGGGGGTTGGGGACGACTAATTTCACCCATAAAAGCAGCTCGGAACAAGAAAAAAGGGGCGGCAGATTTATTAGAGGAGTTTGTTTTTTTTAAACTGTGAACAACTATTATTTTCCCTCTCCTCTTTCTCTTTTCTTTCCATCCTGGCAGAGGAGTGTAGTTTTGGCTCTGATAGTTGCGACTGAACACACTCACACTTCTGCACACGCTCAGAAACATTGGCACATGCTTATCCATTAATACTGTTTTAATACAAATACTAAGGTGCGTGAATACATACAGGGATGCAAAGAGTTGGTTATGTTTGCACACACACACACACACACACACACACACACACACACACACACACACACACACACACTCTTTGAGCGTGGTGGTGGTTGTGGGGTGGTGTGTTTGTTTGTCTTACTGAGTGCTACCGCTACCACAGACCACAGTGTATTTAGCAAGGCTGTAGCCATTTTGTCTGACTGCAATTTGGCAGATGGCCTGCGATTCTCAACTCAACACAGGGAGATATATGTGTGTGTGTGTGTGTGTGTGTGTGTGTGTGCGCATGTGTGTGTTCCATTAGCCTGGTTCCCATAACTTAGATCCGCCATAGGCTAAGCTTCCAAAGGAACTCCACACCCAAAAGACAAGCTGATTAAATGGAACAACGTATTGTTAATTGTTAGAATGTATCCGAAACGCCATGTCTTGATTTATATGTGCTTGGGTTTAGTACCATTTCTCTATTCAAAGCTGCTACTGCTGATTCTTCCTGCTACTTCAGCATATTAACTTAGAATTACAACGTGAGAATAAATGTAAGCTCCACCAATTAAATCCCTACTTTACTTTACAACGTTACGTTAGGTCAAAGCAAGCGACATATACTGTACACCTATTTGGAAATGAATCATCAGCTATGTGCATTTTACTTGTGTTTTTTGTTGCTAGGCTTTTTTGGAAGCAGCAATACCTGTTTCCAAAAGGCTTAATTTTCCCGGTAATAAAATCCATGTTTTACTTTTTAACCGCAATTGTTATGTCAAAACAAGCAAGTGATATGCGCCTATTTTGGAATTGAATACCTCCGTTGAGTGTATTTGTTTCTGACCGCAGGTAACCGTGACTTGAGTGCGTTTTTCAGGGGCGGATTTAGGGACTTTCAGATCCCAAGCAAACGCCCTCTTTCTTTACTTTTCACCCTTTCTCTAACTGGGAATGTTTTTATTGGCAGTAGTAGAAGAAGTACTCAAGTAAAACTAGTCCTGCAATCAAATGTTTAGTGAAGAGTGAATTACAATGTACGCTACCTACTTAACATCTGTTCAAGGTGGAGCTTTCATTTCTAATATAATGCTGGATGGTTTAATGAATGATAATGCATTTTATTTTAATTCTGATATTTAGTGAGTGAAATCTGAATGTGCTTTGTAACCAGAAACATTTCTCTGTCAGGTAAATGTAGAAGTATGTGTCTTCCAAATCTGTTAAGAAATCACTCAGTAATGGTTAAGGTTATGCTTTGGCACAAACATCATTTGGTTAAAGTTCGGGAACGAACGTGGTCATGGTTAAAAGAAACCACTGAAAGCAATAGCTAGAAAACTAGAAACAACCTCCCTCCGCGACTTTGATAACAACGTCACACAGAGTCATAGTTCCTAAGAACTCTATAACACTCATGGCTTGTTGTTTTGCAGTCTAAAGAATCAGTGTATCCAAAATGGTAAAATGTTTTGTTTTTTTAGCACGTTGCATCAGGAAATGAAAATAATGCCTTCCAACCATTGTATTACTTTCCAAGAGTGTTTCTATTTACCTGAAGCGCTGTTTTGAAGACCCACAGCTCTGTGTACCACCTACTATTGGTAACCATAAAAATCCATAATGAAGTGATTAGCGGGAGAGAGAACGAAAGCCAGAGATGCCAGCGCACAGTGTGAATAGCCACCCAGAAGCATGAGTGCTGTTCTCAATGAGTGTGTGTTTGGGTGGGCAGGGGGTGGTTTAGGAGAAATAAAATCTTTGTTTCCAGGCGTATAAACAAGCACATGCACTTAGCTTTCTGTGAGAGTATTTTGTCTTTTGTTTTACTGATTAGTAACTTTATAATGTTGGGCTTTATGGGGAAAACTTCAAAGATCTCTGGCTGGTGTGTGATAGTTTGTACAATGTGTGTGTGCAAATGAATGAATCCACCAAGGAGGTTATGTTTTCAGTTTGTGAGCAGCATTACGGAACAACTACTGGCCTGATGTTTAAGAAACGTGGTGGAAGGGTGAAGCAGGAAAAACCCTTATCCAAATCACCGGAAGATACACAAATTATTTTTCACTTTCGTTACAATTGCGAGTCAGGGCCTTGGCGAAGGTCTGCGCTATTGATGGTCTTCAGCTTCCAAATAACTTCTCAGTCATTCAGACCCAGTTCCCTCTGGAGCCTCCGGGGGAGATCCTTTAGTGCTAATGGTGTAGTAACCGTACAGTGAGTTTGTTCTTTGGTTAAATGATCTTGTTCCGTCTTACACTTTGCTGTAAAATATATATTTTTAAACAAACACTGCCTTTGTCTGCCTATGGAAACCCTCTCGGATCACAATAACACACTTTCAGTACTTACACAGTAATTCTTTGAAAAATGAAAAGTAAAGCTTTATTTTATCCATCGGCAATATACTTTGAAGCCTGCAAGGGCTAAGCCTACAGCCTACAGCCTACAGTTTCTCTGTTTCTGAATGTGTGTGTGTGTGTGTGTGTGTGTGTGTGTGTGTGAGAGATTGGGGGTGGGGGTGAAAGAGGATATCTTCTGCTGCGTAGAGGTTTCAGGAAATGCCGCCATAGGAGCCTGATGTAGCTGTAGGGTTTTACTTAGTCCACACACACACACACACACACACACACACACACACACACACACACACACACACACACACACACACACACACACACACACACACACACACACACACACACAGGCATGCATGGACACACAAACACTCACAGTTTGACAGGCCAGTGTTTTATGGTCACCAGTTGGTTCAACTTCTTTTTCCTTTACATGTGCCACTTGGTGTGTGTGTGTGTGTGTGTGTGTGTGTGTGCACGCCTATGAGGTCATTAGGAGCAATTAGCTGTGGCACTGCTAGTTAGAGGCCTGCTGATGGATTGGAAACATCCAGGCAAACATACTCCTTCAGATACATCTTCCTCTCTATAACAATCACTGGCTGTGCTCACAGACAAGTTTGTGTGTGTGTGTGTGTGTGTGTGAGTTCGGGTAAAAGGGTGTCTCGTTTTGTGCGACTTTGTATGGCTGTGTGTGTGGGTGTGTGCATGTGTGCACTTGTGTGTGGTTGTAAGTGGATTTGATTTCAAAGGTATGTCTCAGGCCCATTTGAATCATTAAGTGTGATTAGTGGAGAGGGAAGGAGGCCTCCTACCTTCTCTTTACCCACAGAGAGAAAATGTACTGTACTACCAGCTGTGCCTGGGCCAAAAAATGGAAACA